>NC_067488.1:22784018-22960338 GCF_947179515.1 Apodemus sylvaticus | reverse complement strand
ACCCATTTCTTTGTTTATATCCATTTGAAGAAAGGAAATAAAGTTTCACACCCCAGCCACACTATAAAACTTGCTTCTATCTGCTTGCTAATTGTATATTCCTGGTGAATTTCCATCCCTTAATGGTGCCTTAATGCTCTCTCTACAAAGCAGAGTTAAATATGCCCATCTTCTGAGATGCTGTGAGAGTTAAATACATTTACAGAATCGTGTAGACTACTGCCTGCATATGTATTATTCAATAAACTTAGGCTCGCTATTGTTACAAAGCCACCTGGACTTTGTAACAATTTGGTTCACAGCCATTGTTATACTGTCTGCAAGCATGCCTTGAGAATGCTCTGCTCCCCGCCTCTAAGACAGGGTTTCTATGTAGCCCTGGCTGTCCTGGAACTCACTCTGTAGATCAGGCTAGCCTTAAACTCAGAGATCCGCATGTTCCTGTCTCCAGAATTCTGGGATCAAAGGCATGATCCACCATAGCTGACTGAGAATTCTCTGCTTTCAAGATTATCCTTTTATTGTTGTTGTTTTGTGAGTACTGTTACTTTTTTTCTTAGGGAGGAACTCATTAAGGTTGTTCTCCCATAACATAAGCCCCCTCCACACAGAGAGACAGAGAAACAGAGGGAGGGAGGGAGAGAGGGAGGGAGGGAGAGAGAGAGAAAGAGAGAGAGAGAGAGAGACAGAGAGACAGAGAGACAGAGAGAGACAGAGAGACAGAGAGACAGAGAGACAGACAGAGACAGAGAGACAGACAGAGACAGACTGATAGAGACAGACAGAGACAGACAAGAGAAAGACAGACAGACGGACGGACCGGACTGATGGATGGACAGACAGCCAGACAGAGGGATAGAGCAGAAGATTCTCCTGGTATCAAGATGAATGTTTCTAAGTTTCTAGGCAGGCTAAGAGAGCTGTGATTGATGTGTCTTCTGCTAGTGCCCACCAGCTAGCTGCTCCTAGATTGTGAACTAAACTCGAACACAGAATCTTTGTTTTCTAACTCTTCTTTCTCTATTATCTGAAAGGGAGTGCTCTCAAGACTGAAGTTAAGCCAGGCATAGTGGCTCATGCCGTTTATCTCCGTACTCTAGATGCGGGAGAATCTCTGTGAGTTTGAGTCTAGTCTGATATACATAGAAAGTTCCAGAACAACAAGATAAAAAAAAATATAGAGAAATCCTACCCCCAAAACAAAACAAACAAGCCCACCTGCCACCCAGGAGCCTTAATATTAACCCCATTCCTTCTCCAGATTCCATTTACTTCCGTGTCTTTCACCGTGAGCTCTCTTTTATCCCCTTCCTTTTCTCTTTCTCTCCCTCTCTCCCAACAGGCAATGGAACTCTGTTCTCGGCAGTAATGACTTCATAGCCTTAATCATGAGATTTGATTAGTCACATCTTATCTTGGACCAGGAAACACATTATGACTAGTTAACAAGTTATCCATGCTAAAAAGAAAACACCAAACTTGAATTGTGCTATACTGTTGGGGTTGCTACATAGGAATTTTCTAATTAAGTACCTGCTTCAGGAAAAGCTTCCTCCCATTGTAAAAAATATTCAAGTCCCCTTTTCAGGGATGCTAAGATGCTTTCTTCCATATAATAATCTCCAGTATGAACAGCCCGAGGTGAAAAATAGCTTAAATAGTCCTCTGAACTTTAAAAGAATACCATGTATCTAGGCCTCTGATCCTCTCTCTCTCTTTCTCCCTCTCCCCTGCCTGTCAGTTTTAATTATGTTCCTGCTTGAAAGAAAAAGCAAGGTAAATGGCCTTTCAGAACGCTCAGACTTGTAATTCTCTGCCTGTATTTTCTGACCTCAATTTATCCATAAGCTTGATTTTTTACTGTGTGTACTCAATTTGTAAGAAATGATTAGACTTAATTGGATCCTGCAACTTTAATAAAAACAGAAAGCATTAATACTACACCAAGAGGCTTCTTTTGATTTGCTTTGGAATTTGTTTTAAATTGCTCGATGGTACAGAAGGAGAAACCAGAGCATGCTCTAAAGGTCTATCTTATTGGAGGGTCTGAGAATGATTGACAAGTCTTTGAGGGGAGTGGAGGGCACATAGGGATTTGGAGACTGGCAAGAGTCTCTTGGCGGACAGAGGTGGTTTTTTTTTGGGGGGGGAGGGTGGTCAGGGGTGGGCAAAGTGGAACTAAAACATTGAATCCAGGTGAGCTGTTTTGAGCTGGCTATAAGCCAAAGAGGAAGTGTACACAGGTGGGTCCTCAGAAACCAGCAGGCTGCAGACAGCCAAGGGCAAAGTAATCTGAGGACTCACTCCAAAGTCTGACTGGGCAAGCAGCCATCAACTCGGTGCCACAGGGAGGGAAAAGGCAGGGACAGCTGGGGAACCAGGAACTGGGCAAGTCGCAGGAGCACCAGTCCGGGAAGCCAAAAGACCTCGATAACAGAGACCAAGCCCTGTGTGTGACGTAGTGGGAAAGGCATGAGCAGAGACTGTCCTTAGGTCCCTCCCAAACCAGGCACTGTGACCCAAGGCGGCTTTCTTCGGCTCAGCCCAGGGCTTGGCACAGAAGAAGTGGAAATGCAGCACTCAGAGGCTCAATGTCTCCGTGCAGACATTGGGAGGTTTACCCACCTTATTCTGTGAGGATCAAAATGATTACGGTAACAGTAGCAGTTCATACCCAGGGTGCCTTGGAGCAGGTGCTCTGTGAAGCGTTGTCCTGCTGTCTCCTTTTCAAAGCCATCTTCCAGATTTACTTGTAGCTGGAACAAGGAATCAGAAAGTAATGCGTATGAAAGACCGAGGTTTAATGAAGGACTCAGACTGATAGAGGCGGCAGGCATTTACCCGGGGAGCTGATATGTTTAACATCTATGTGCTCTTAGAAGCAGCTTCCCTTGGAGACTGTTTATGTTCTATTTTAAAGAGTCTTCAAATTCCTCCTTGACTTGACTTTATTGTTGGTGGGTTGCATATAGAAGAAAATACAGTCCAATGGGAAGTGAACTCCACATATGAAGGGAATACACATTAGTGATGGCAAGCACAGAGAAAAGAGAGCCAGCCTGAAGCTCTTTGCAAAGTTAGATAAACTGTTTCCACATAGATAACGTCCTTCGGAGCTCCATGGTAACACAGGTTGGTCTAATGTTAATGTGGAAGCCTCTCGCCCCTTTTGTTATTACCCTCATTCATACTACATCTCTGTCTTGACAGACTCAGTGCCCTGAAGGTGAAATCCAAACTCTTCAACATGCTGGTTGAACTTTTAGAAGCCAATCTGAGTAAACTGTGTGAGCTCACTGGTCACGTCTCTTAAAATGGAGAGGCAAGAAATGAATCTTTCAATGTAAATGGAGGGGTCTATAAAACACCCCATAAGAGAAAAAAAAAGAATCAACTTTGCCCTACCCAAAGAGCAGAACAGCAGAATGAATGGTGTAGCTAAACAGAATTAGCTACAACTCCATGCCACAGACTTGCCCTCATTTATTTATTTATTTTAGTACAAATGATGAAATTTATTGAACGCTTAAAAAAAGTATTAAATAATTTATCGTTAATCAGCATAATACTACTATACATGCAAGTGATTATTTCATGTAAAACAAGGCAAACAACATATAATTACTGCATATGTTCTCCAAAAATGTTAGTTAAATATTTATTTTTTTAATTCTTTTTTTTATTTTTTACACTCCCCCCCCCCCATCCATTTCCCTTTGTTGGGGCTCTATTGAACCTTTACCTGACCATAGACCACTCCTCCCACTGATGCCCAACAAGGCATTCCTTTGCCACATTTTTGACTGGAACCATGTGTACCCCTTGGTTGATGGTTCAGTCCCTGGGAGTGAACCTTGGGGTGTCTGGGTGGCTGAAGTCATTGTTCTTCCCATGGTTGCCCTCATTTATATGCTGGATTTGCACAACTGTTTGCATATACATTTGTTTCCCCTAACCAAGACCAAACACCAACTAATTTGAAACAGGCTAATTTACATACCAGGAAATGCATGCTGGGAAATTACACATAAGAGTGGGTCATCCTAATGGAAGCACCATCTTCTCAGACTACAGCCATATGCTGCCCATTTTTTTAAATTATTTTTTGTTATTATTGCCTTGTGTCTGCTCTCTTGACTGCCCTAGGTAAATTCCCTTCTTCCTACAATGATCTAAAGGGTAAATTCTTTCACTCACCTGCATTAAAACTGGCCTGAAACCAAATAAACAGGGATGATTTCCAATGAAAAACCGTATTTCCTGTGGATATTTGCTCTTCTGGAGTATTTTTCTCTTTCTATGTTACTTTCAATCTCTTACTCACACTACTTTAAATCTTCGCCTGTAAGTAGTCCCCTTATGTGGACCTCTTCCCTGAGTCTGCTATAACTAACCCAAGGATAAAATATCATCAGATCTTCTGTAGAACCTGGAGTGAATATCTAGACATGCATTTAAAAAAAAGCTACACTGACTCGTAAATACTTCTATACTGACTTTTCTTCCTCACAACACTAGATGTTTAAGAGATAAGAATGGTAACTCTCACCCTACACACAAAACACTTAATGGCTATTATAAAGCAGTAATTATGTATTCAAAGTATAAAACAATGAAATGACCTCAAGTGGAAAAAAATTTCTCCAAACAATAAAATTATCCTAGAACTGTTTTGATAGTTATAAAGAAACCAGGAAGGTACTGGTTCTAAAAAAAATAAAAATAAAAAAAAATTAAAAAAAATTAGCAGATTTGAAAGATGTCAAATAAAGCTAAAAGGCTCTAATGTCCATGCACATATGCATGTGTGTGGGTAGTGCTTCATCAGAGGCCTTTTGGAATCCTAAAAACATTTGATAAAATTATTGAGAATGAGGGAGACTTTCTTGAAACAGAAATGAGATTAATGTATGGAGACAGCATTGATAATTATATGTCATGAAGTCAGGGAGGGGCAGCATATCTTACTGTTAAAATATGGACATGTAAATGTCCTGGTGAGATCCACGCTGTCCATCCATCAAATTTGCATTCTGCTGTGGCCCTTGCCAAGTGCCGGCAGTGCTGAGAAAAAAGTCAGAGCTCTTTGGCACAAGTTCATCCGCCATTTTTATATGGTGACTTTGAAACAACTTTGCTGGATGTTTGAAACCCTGTTTCTGGTGCTACTGGAAGAGACTGCTCCTGACTGACTCTGAGAGGGCAGAAAAGCACAGTGCTGATACATGGACCAAACAGCCCATTATGTGTCTTGTCTTCCTGTTTCTCAAGGCTTCTACCTGAGACTTCAGTTCTCATTCTATAGTACCTTCCATGTAGACCTCACCTTCCTCCCCAGTGTCAGGTTCCTCTCTCTATACCTCCACCCTTTTCTACCTTCCTTCCTTTCTTCCTTGCACACATGGACACTCTGCATTCTGCTTCAGTTTAACTTCACAGACATTAAACATCATCAGAAAACCTCCTCCCTTTCACCTTGTTTTTTACCCTCTCCATTCTTTTTCCATTAGGCTCCAAATCTGTTTAAGTCTCTTCTGTCTTCTAATACAAAGCCCCAACCAACATGAGGCCTCCTGTGAATTGAGTGATTCTTTCCTTTCCATTGCTAGAAACCTTCAGGAAGAGAAGCTTCTGTCTCCTACTGTAAGTCTAAGCTTTGTTTTCGCCCAATTCCACGTTTGTCTTTTGCTCACTGTTAACTGAACTCACTCAGTAATAAAATCAATTAATTTATTTATTCATTCATTTGTCCATTTATTTATAGTCTTATTTTGAGGCAAGTTCTCAATATAAAGCAATGGCTGGTATGCAACTCTCTGCATTGGCCTTGCACTTGACTTCCTCTTCTTGTCTCTGACTCCCACTGACGCTGTTTAATCTGGCTTCTACTGCTTTTCTTAATGTCTACAGCCACTAGATGAAAAACTTCAGTTTTTTTCTTTGACATTTTTCCACCTCTACTGCATTCATTTCTGTAACTCCCTTCCCTCCTACCATGTAATCCTTCTCCACTGTCTTTGAGCTGTCGTTTTCCATGGTTTCAATAATGCCTTTAGTTGTTTTGTTTTGATAGTCACCTTTATACAGGAAGCCAGTCATTTGCACAATTCTGACTGCCTTAACCCCAGTGCATATATTTAAAACCTGGTATCTTTTTGAACTCCTATATCTCAGACTACCATGGCTATCTATGTTGGATGCTCCATGTGTTATCAAGTGAAGGTTTCTTCTCTGTTCTTCTGTCCCGGAAGGAAAGCAGAAATTCATTCAGCAAACCAAATCAAAGGGAATGCATATTCCAGAGGAAGTTTGGAACAGGGTAACTCAAATGTGAGGAGTACCCTTTCAGGTTCTATGCTGTGGTCAGTAAGACATTTTAATGAATATTTATAAGGTAGCTAACATATTTTGGGGGGCATGGAGACTCCTTTCCTCTCCAAATCACAGTGGACAAAATCTTCTTTTCGTATTTCCCCCCATAATCCTTAATTAATCCTATAATTCTGTACAAGGGTAAGGTATATACTGGCTGCTTTTATATCAGCTTGGCACAAGCTAGAGTCATCAGAGAGAAGGGAGCCTCCAAGGACAAAATGCCTTCATAAAATCTGGTGGTAGACCAGCCTATGATACATTTTCTTAGTTTCTGATTGATGGGTGAGGACCCAGACTGTTGTGGGTGGTGTCACCGCTGGGATGGTGGTCCTGGATAGTATAAAATCTGGCTGAGCAAGCCATGAGGAACAGGCCAGCAAGAAGCACTTCATGGCTTTTGTATCGGTTCCTGTCTACAGGATCCTGCCTTGCTTGAGTTCCTGTCCTGACTCCCTTCAACGATGAAGTGTGATGCAGAAGCATGAGCTGAATAAACCCTTTTCTCCCCAAGTTGCTTTGGTCATGGAGTTTCATCATAGCACAAATAGTATCCCTATCTAAGATGGAGAGGGGAGGATAAATTGTAATGCAAATGATATTATACTAAAACTAGGATCTCAAGGTTGTAAACCCTCTACTAGTATGTGCAATGACTGAGAAAGTCCTGGAGTCTTGCTTTCTCACTCAGGAGAAGGAACTAAGTGAAAATGCAGGAGTCTGGATGGCTGTTCCAGCATCCAGGAGACACAGCTGCCGAAGCACTGCTGCTGCCTTTTTGGCTTCTTTATATTGGATTTCTTGCTCACCTGGTCTTGTACGGGCACGGCGAATTCAAAGTGTCTAAAACCAAATCCAAGTTTTTCTTCCGTTAAAATAAAATCCATTATTTTACTTCTGCGCTGTATAGGTTGGTGGATGATACTACCTTTCGTGCCATAAGAACAAGTCAGAAAGTCTGTTTTATAAAATGCCACCTCCATGTATAGATATGAGGACACTTGGCTATGAAACAGGAACATATACAGTTATTTTATTTACAGTAGAACTAACAATAAAAAGGAGCATGCCGTGGCTTCCCAGGAACTCCTTCCTGCCTTATTTCGTTGGGTCTCATGGATTGAATCTCTCTACTGCCCTGCGCTCCATCATCACCCACTTAATTCCATTTGTGGTCTTTGTTTTAGATAACTGCTGCCACATTCACTCAGTAATTGGATTGCTTTCCTTCTGATGCCCACCCTTCCCACTTGTTTCTGGTAGAGGAGGGCTTATTTGCACCCATTTTGGATTCAGAGGAGGGTGTCTTTCCTTACTGTCCTTTACCTCCCCTAGTTGTTCTCCAAAATGAAACTCTGCTGACTTCAAAGCCTCTAAACACACTCCTCACTTTTTGGCTCCAGAGTTCTGTCCAGGAAACCTCTGTGCTCATCTCCAGTGAACAGCTGCCCTGCCACCCTCATAAGCTTTGTTTCTCCAGGTTAGAATGAGTTGCTGGTCCCCGCTTGGACTTATTCATTCATTTTGATTTTCCTTACAGGGGTGACACATCCTGTGTTTTAAACTGTTTTCTTGCCACTGAGTCTGTCTCAAGAAACCACATTATCATTTGTTGACAGAACAACCTCAAGATTAAGGTTAAAGAGGAAAATAACGTCACTGAGAGTTAACTCTAGGGACATTGCCGAGATGGAAGTTAATGCACCTTCAGAAAGCTTGTTAGTGACTCCGGGGGAGGAGCCTCATGGTGTCTGCTCTTTGCCACTCCCTTCCTCTGAGACCAGTCACATGGGGAGAAGTCACTGCCAGCTCAGGCTCTCCAGCTAGTGCTAATGTTTCTTTGGCATCTGTGTCAGGGCCTTCTCTTGAGGCCTATGCTCAGCTTTCAGAAAATGCTCTCCAGAAATATGAGAGTGAATAGTCAATGAACTAACCATTTTCCCATCCAATATTTCTTCTAGTTAATAGTTATGCCTCACATCTTGAAATGTTTTTAAATTGAAAATATCATTAATTATCATACAAACTAATGTCTTTCACTGTGACATTGGCTTTTCTCTGCATGTTCTATTCTTTAGTATTTTCTTCAGGTAATTTGTGATCGTTTGAAAGGAAATGGCCCCACGTAGGCTCATAAGGAGTGGCACTGTACGGAGGTGTGACCTTATTAGAGTAGGTGTTGCTTTGTGAAAGAAGTGTGTCACTAAGGCATGAGCTTTGGGGTCTCAGGATCTCCAACCTGTTCACTTCCTGTAGAACCGGATGTAGACCCCTTTGCTCTGTTTTCAGCATCATGTCTGCCTACATTCTGTAATGCTTTCCTCCATGATAATGGGCTAAACCTCTGCAGTTGTAAGCCAGCCCCAATGAATCATTTTCTGTTTTAAGAGTTGCCAGAGTCATACTGTCTCTTCACAGCAATAAAACTTCAACCAAGACACAACATTTCTTTATGATGTAGTTCTAGCAATCCCACAACTCAACTATGTAGAAAGGCTATCCTTGGATTCATAGAGATTCATAATTATCAGTTATGCCTCGTAGCACCACATCCAGCTCTCTGGGACATTTTTATAACATATTGCTTTCTGCTGACTCCCCTACCCCTGCAGTCTGTACCCGACTGTTCTAATGTTTCTTCTTCCCACTCTATCCCCTTTCCACTTTGATGCCATGTGTATTTCACAGGGAATCCAAGCCTGGGAACCACAAGAGCAGAATTGAGAGCACACTCATATTGCTTTCCCTTCTCCGTTTTATTTTTTTCCATTTCTCTCCTTTCTGCTCCCCGAGAGTACCATAAAAACAAAACAAACAAACAAACAAAAAAACACCACTGCTTTAAGTCCCAGTCTCATTGTCTGATTGTGTGGACATTCAGATGAAGACACTTACCTGAGGCTGTGGAATGTATCTCCATAATGATAGCTGTGTAGTTAACAGTTTACAGTTACTGGCTCTTGGATTAAAGACTTCATGAGATCTGTATGCTTAGTGATAATAACAAGGAAGATGCCAGGAGTTTTATCAGGTGGCATTTGAAAGAATAGGACATTATGGATCAAATGTCCATAAGAAGAAAGAGTTAGAAGTAGTTCTACTCTTCAGATTCCAGCCACTCACTGAAGGAATTTCTTAAATCTTGCTTACTGACAGTGTTAGTGACAAAACCAAAACAGACTAGTATGTTTTAACGATTTTCTTTTTTGCATGTGATACATTCACTTCTATTGCTCTCTGATACCCACCTTAGTTTTTCTCTAAACACCTTTTTTTCCACCTAGACCTCCAGGTGTGACACAATTAAAGAAAATGACACTCCCCCCCCCCCCAGTAACCACTAACAGTCATTAGATCTGCACAAAGAGATGGAGCCTTGTGGACACATCCTTCATCCATGGTGAAAAGTTGGAGGGCCCAACATGGGGCTATCCACAGTAGCTGTGTGTTCATGGTTTCCATAGCAATATAATAAATACCTGGGTGGCAGCATTTAGTGAGACTCTTTTTTATCCCTTGGCTCTTACATTATTTCCACGTTCTTCTTCGAGTACCCAGGCCTTGTTGGGAGGGGATTATAAAGAGAACCCATTTGAGGCTGAGTACTCACCAGCCACTTGTTCTCAGCACTTTGACTATATACAAGTCTATACATTTATTGCCATCCTCTGCAAGAAGGTGGTCCTCTGTCTGAGAGAAGCACTAGTCTGTGAGTATAAAAATGAATGTCTAAAGGTGGTTTGATAACATATTCAATTAGGGGTGAAACAACACTATATTGTACTGGATAGTTTTATGTCCATCTTGCTATAAGCTAAAGTCATATGAGAGATGGGAGCTTCAGTTAAAAATGCTTTTCTAAGAACAGGCAGCAGGCAAGACCGTTGTGGATAGTCCCTGGGCTGGTGGTCTTGGGTATGTGGCTGAGTAAGCCATGAGGAATAACCCAGTAAGCAATATTCCTCCACATCCTGTGCAACAACTCCTGCCTCCAGATTCCTGGCTTGCTTGAGTTCTTATCCTGACTTCCTTCCACTGTGATGTGGAAGTATAAGCTAAATAAACCCTTTCCTCTCCAAATTGCTTTTGGTCATGGTGTTTCATCCCAGCAATAGTAACACTAATATGTATTCTTCCTTTGGGTTCAGCCTCTCCTCAGCCATCCCTGTATAGCATTCTTTGTGTATTCCCTCAAATGGTGAAGGCCTTAAATTCAATCATGAAGTGGTTTGTTTTCCCTAAATAGTTGTGTAAATGTTGCACCAGTGGGCAGATCTTGCCTGACAGGTCAGTACTGTAGTAAACGTGGTAAATGGTATTAACTTGAGCTAATTGTCTTGCTACCCGGTAGATAATTGCAACATGTAATGAAACACACTAACTATCCATACCAATGGAAATCCTGTTGTTGAGAGGTATTACATTTAAATGCATTTAAAGATTTATTTTGCAAGTGTGTGTGTGTGTGTGCACGTGCACATGCATTTAGGGAGATAAAATGAATACATACAGAACCCAAGAACTAGTTCTCATGGAATAGGACCTCATTAACTCTGATGACCAGAGCTCCAGAGTTGGTCTTCAAGTCCATCATGGTTTTCTTCCAGTTCTTTCCCCACACTTGGCAAGTAGCATTTCCAGAGACAGAATGGATCAAATAACCTCACTGCTTTGCCTCTTCTACCTGTTAATTTCTCACTTCCAAAGAAGTAGTTAAGTGATATAAATTATGCTATTAATGAGTCACTTCCTCTACACCCAGCCTTATCCTGTATCTCTTCCCCACTTTTATTATGCTCATGCCTATCAGTCAGTTTGTGTATATATGTATGTATGTATGTATGTATGTATGTATGTATGTATGTGTGTGCCAAGAGGAAACACAGTAGGGTCTCTCACTGAACCAGGTATTCACCAATTCATTAGACTTGTGGGCTAGCAAGCCCTAGAGAGTCTGGTGTTTCTGCCTGCCCAGTCCTGGGATTGCAGGTGTATGCTGCCTTGCCTTGCCTAACTTTTGACATGGCTGGGAGTGGTCTCAACTCAAGACTTCAGGTTTGTAGAGCACACACATTTTTGATTGATCCATTTGCACAACCCCAGGGAATGCTTTTTAGAGTCTTGAAGTCCTCTATCAATGCATTTTCCCCTCTCTGTGCTCGTGTTAGTCCCATTATAGGCTTGCAAGTAGAATCAAGTTTTATCAAATTCTTAATTAAGACATTCTTCAGAAAGTTTGTTTTAGAATGTTTGTGAAAATGTAAAGCATATAGGCTCAAATGTTTTATTTTTTTCTGTGACCCCTAAAGGTGTCTGGGTAGTACTAGCTGGAGCTACTACCTGGATCAGCACCTTTGTGCGGACAAGTTCTACTTTGTCTTGTACTTTTAGATACCTACAACCTCTTTTCTGGAGTATAATATTACATTCAGCTCTATGGAAATACCCACATTAGACCATCGGCAACTCTGCATGACTTAAGCTAAAAGTTGTCAACAAATGGATTCTGAACATGCATCTCCAGTGAGAGCTACATTAAATAGGAGCTTGTAAGAATTCTGTCTCCTCAGCAGGTGTTGGCGAGGATGTGGAAAAAGAGGAACACTCCTCCACTGCTGGTGGGATTGCAAGGTGGTGCAACCACTTTGGAAATCAGCCTGGCGGTTCCTCAGAAAACTGGGCATGACACTTCCTGAGGACCCTGTTTTACCACTCCTGGCATCTATCCAGAGGATTCTACACATGCTCCATTATGTTCATAGCAGCCCTATTTGTAGTAGCCAGAAGCTGGAAAGAACCCAGGTGTCCTTTAATGGAGGAATGGATACAAAAAATGTGGTATATTTACACAATGGAGTACTATTCAGCCATTAGAAACAATGAATTCATGAAATTCTTAGACAAATGGATGGAGCTGGAGAACATCATACTAAGTGAGGTAACCCAGTCTCAAAAGATCAATCATGGTATGCACTCACTGATCAGTGGATATTAGCCTAGAAACTTTGAATACCCAAGACATAATCCACATATTAAATGATGTCCAAAAAGAATGGAGGAGTGGCCCCTAGTTCTGGAAAGACTCAGTGCAAGAGTATAGGGGAATTCCAGAACAGGGACGCGGGAAGGGGCAGATGGAGAAACAGGGGGAGGGAAGAGGGCTTATGGGACTTGCGGGGAGTGGGGACCCAGAAAAGGGGAAATCATTTGAAATGTAAATAAAAAATATATCAATAAAAAAAAGAAAAAAATAAGAAAAAAATAAGTGAATACCACAGATTATCTTATGACTAAGACACAATAGAAGGAAGAAAATGCATATTTGGTTATTGAAACTGAGTTAAATTGTAACATTTTCTCTGGAACCAAAATAAAGATGGAAAATAATGTATGCATCTCTATAACTCTGGTTATAGTTTAAATAAAAAATATTTTTAGTTATCAGTGGAAAAAAAAAAGATTTTTGTCTCCTGCTGTTACCTACCCAGACAAATAAAGCAGATAAAATGTGGGAGGACGTCGCAGATAAAACCTGAATTTCCCCTCTAACTTCTTGTCCTGTGAATTCAACAGCTATGCCTAGAATATAAAGAGTGTCAGTGTTATGAACCAAGGAAGAGAAATATGGATCTTATATCACAAAATGTTTGGCTAGAATTAGCCCATTTCCCCTGTTAAGGTCCCTATAGGTAGATACTATTTTTAATTGTCATTTTACTGACCAGGAAATCAAGAAAGAGAGAGAGGGATTAAGTAGCTTGCTTCAGTTAGGCCTCTTGGTAGCCTAGGTATCCAGATTCAAGCTCAACAAAGTGATTCTGAATGTTAACCACGCCCCGCCCCATTACCTTGGAGAAACAACTGTTCTGATAGAAGCTTAGTAGTACAGGTTGAATTGGAAGTTATTTGTGATGCCGGTTTATGCTGGGCTCAAGGTGTCTGAGCCACAGCATGCTAGGCAGTTAATATATTGAAATCCATAACGATTTTTTGGAAAAACAGTTCTGCTGATAACCTTTGCTAAAAAAGCAGTAAAATACATTTTTCTACAAAGACTGGAGCTAAAACTGTTTGCCAGAGCACAGGGATTTTATGAGACCTGTAAATCTGATCAGTTTGTGAAGGTCATGGAAAACAACAAGCAAAGGGAACAGGTTCAGTTAAAATAAAACAAGAAGATTGCTCCGTGGTGAAGAGCATTCATTGCTCTTCCTGAGGACTAGAATGGTTTTTCTAGCACCTAAATGGTAGTCGACAATCATTGAAAACTCCAGTCCCATCTGAAGCCTTCTACAGATGTCCCCAGGCACTGGACACACATGTGGTACACATACTTACATGACATCCAAACATACACATAAACAAATATAAAATATAACACTGATAAATAAATTAAATTGCCAATAATCTATTAAGTACACTAAGCATGTTAAATGCTGTTATATATGCTTTTAAGAATTTTATATTATAGCCAATTTTATGGAACTATAATTAAATGAATCAAGTATTTGGTGTAAATATGATAGGCAACTTTTGAATTATAAAGGCGGTGGATATATCAGGATCTTATAACTTAGATGTAGTAATAGAGTACTGAGGGTAATTTATAACAGAGGCTGATGACTTAGTCTTTTGAGACAGTATTTGCAGTGATGCTGGTCCATTTCTCACTGGGAACATTTAATTTTTAAAGTAATTATTCTTTTTGCAAAAAGATATATATATATATATATATATACATACACACACGTATACACATACATACACAAACACAAATATACACATATATATGCATACATATGTATATATATACATATATGCGTGTATATATACTGGGGCTGTCTTCAGACACACCAGAAGAGGGCATCAGATAATCCTGTGATGGTTGTGAGCCATCATGTGGTTGCTGGGAATTGAACTCAGGACCTCTGGAAGAAGAGTCAGTGTTCTTAATCACTGAGCCATCTCTTCAGCCATAAAGTAATTATTCTTGCACATTAAAAATTCTTGCAGAGCTTTTAAATATCAAGAGACCAACCTTACATGGTGAAAGGAAGATATGAAATGTGAGATGCTATCTTGGCTCACTACGCAGAGTAATACCCTTTTTATTATTGAAAGCATCAGCAATGTTCAGGTTCTCACTACCCTTTGCACCTTTGCAATTTCCTTAACTATCATTCCAGAAGTGAGACACACTGCAAAGAATACTCTGGATCTCCACTTCCAAAATGAACAGTAGTGTACAAGCTAAATGGAACATTTCATTCGGTTCACCCCAAAGTGGTTGTTGTTGAACGGCAGCATTGGCAGTTGCTGCAGACAACAAAGGGTGCTTACGGTGTATTGTTATTCAATTCATTCTTCTGGAGTGGATCAAAAGCAGAAGGGGATGCTTCTCAGCATTCTACCAGGATGCAATTTATGAACAGTTGCCAGCTGTCCACACTCACTGATTCCTTTAAAATGAGTGAATTTGGTAACTACGCATCATGTAGCTATTCTGTCAACAAGGCTCCCAAATAATTACTTCAGTGGCTATTCAGCATGTAATTACAGAGTGCTTTCCAGGAGGTAGGTACTCTATTGAGGGCAGGGAATCCAATGGACAGCAGTGATACAGTCATTGATTTATTTCCACAATAAAAATGATGGTAAGCAAAGGTAGCAGAACCTGGGATCGAGTTTATTTCCAGGAGAAAGGTTTTTCTCCTCCAAACCTTTTCATGTTTTCTGAACTCTATTCCATATTTAGGAGGTTGATCTGTTCAGAATAAAGGACTCCTTTCCCCTTTCATTACCACACTGTGCTATTGGCTGAGCACCAAGAAAATATGAAATGGAGGGGAACTAGAGAGAGGTCAACATCTTCCCCAGGAGGTTGTTAAGGACCAATAGAGCCCCCCTTTAGCAAATTGTATAGTTCTTTTTAGGTGGTCCTGCCCAAACTGTTCCTAAACATAAATTTCTCTCCCACCCTTCAGCTTCTTCAAACTTGACACAGCTTGAATCTTTTGTTTGATTTCTGAGGCAGAGTCTCATTATGTGACTGTGTCTTAGAACTCATGTGTATCAGGCTGGCCTGGAACTCAAAGAGATCCTCCTGCTTCTACCACATGAAAGCTACAATTAAAGGTGTGTGCCACTGTACCAGACTCAGATTGAATATTTACTGTTCTCCAAAGGTTCACATTCTGTGTCATTAGCTTCTACTTTCTGACACTATTTTGAAGGCTGTGAAACCGTTTAGAGGTAAGACCTAGCATTCAGAAATAGATCTCTGAGGCAAAAATTGGGGGTTTTATCGGCTTCCTGCCTGGCATAATTTGAACAAACTGTTGGTTGCCTTGTGTCTTCCAACACGGGTAGAGCCAGCTCACCTTGGCTTTGGTCTTATAATAAAATTCCTGAAACTGTGAGCCAGTATAAAACTTGGCTTATTTAAGTTGCTCACAGCATTTTGTCACAGCAATAGGGACAGAAGGAAAGAAGAAGTGTTAGGATTGTTTTGCTGTTATTAACTCTGGTAGACTTGGAAATGAAGAAAAACCCACTCCCAGATTAAAGTTTAAACCCCACAAAACCAGAGCTTGCGTGACATAATATTTTTCCTAAGATAGGTATTTTACTAGAGAACGAATATCTCTGTGTATGGTGGTTCGAATGAGAATGACCCCCACTTACAATTTTAAACACTTGTTGGAATTGTTTGGGCTTGGTGCTGTGTGTCCTGCCTTTACATCCATGGACTCACCCTCAGAAGCTGTAAGTCCCTTAGGGAACTGTTTCTTCTATAAGCTGCCTTGGTCCTGATGCTTTGTCACAGGAGTAGAAAAGTAGATAAGACAAGGTGATCTTGAACTGTTAAAAATATTACAGAATTGACACAGAGGGTGAAGAAATGTTCAGACTTAGAATAAATGAAGGACGAGTGATAGTAGCATTACTAAGTGTTTGAGAAATCAGGGAAAATTTGCTTTATCAGTTCATATCCCTGTGTCAACATTCAGAAGTTACATTTCCTGGAACATTTGAATCAACCACCTTAATCCTCATTTGATCATCTGCATAATAATATTGATAAGATAGCTGGGCAAAACTATTTTATTTACATTAAGTAATTAATATCAAAGATTGTTAAGGAAGATATATATAGTAGAGATAGATTATTTAGGGCAAGTAATATTTTTATGAGTGTACATATGCTTTAGACTTCAATAAAAAGTATTGGTTGTGGGTGTCATTTTGTTTGACTAAATCAGAGTCATAAATCAGAAATATGTAATAAAAATACTTGGAAAGTAAAATAAAAACTGGTTGATAAAATATTGGTCAGAATAATTATCTTTGGTTAAAATAAAATCTTCCCATGTTCAAGAATAACATTGAGATATTTTTATAGTCTTAGATTTTTCAAAAGCTACTATAATAAGAGTTATTTTTAAAATACTTTAACTTCCTTTCTAGTCTACCACCCACCAGTGGGAGTGGAAAGGAAAAGTCAATGGGACAATGGGGAATGTGGACTTGTTTAGAAATAGTTCTTTGGGGTGATTCCAGTTTTTGTTGTCAGTGTATCAGTAGTTCAATTTACATGAATCAGCAATGGTAGCTTGATCCACCCACAAACACCATTCACAAACCAGTAACAGCAGTTTGATTCAGAAGAAATCACTAGGCTCTGCCAATCATCCTGTGTCTTCTGGAAGGGCAAGAAGTCAAGAAATTCTTTGGTGAGTTTTTCTCTACAAAGTCATGACAAAGGATGATCAGCATAGAAGACAAGGCCAACCAATGCCACAGCATTGTCAGTGAAAACCAGCATTAGGAAAGCCAGACGAAGACCAGCAAGGAGTGGCAAGACCAATGGCGCAATGCTGTCTACTGTCTGTTGAATTATACTTGTACCATTTCCAAATATCATGTGTCCCCTTAAGCATCCACTCCAGCAAAACAGTACATGCCCTTTTAACAGACAGCTTCCAGAAAAACACTGTCTGTCCTCAGCAAAATATTCTCCCATGTATCTGCTTCAGCAAAACATCCTCTCATAAGACAGTCTCCAGAAAATCATCACATGACATGTTATGAGTCTCCAAAGAAACTAGAAATTTCCATTTCATATTTTCTAATACAGAGTAATTTTATTAGCCCATTCCTAGTCAGAGAATGCTTTTTTAACCAATTTTATAATTTAGATCTGGATATAATTTTGGATGTAGGAAATACAGATAGGTTAGGAAAATGTTTCTGATTTCATCTTATTTTTTAGATCATGTTCTTTTACAATTTATCATAAATCCAGCATAAGGTTAAACCAACACTATAGTGTCCAAATCAGGTTAATTCCTTTGAGGTGTCAGGTACTGGGTTTAGTTAATGCATTTCAGATTTATAATTCAGGTACTAGAAACTTATATAAGGGAAGAAAAGGAAAAGAAAAACAAGTTTTCACGATCCAGAGTTTTAGCATGAGACATGAGAAAAATGTGGACTCCAGAACCTGCAGATGAAATGCAAGTCTGCAGTGATGATGTGCAAACATCTATGTGCTGTTAGCTTCTTTACAAAACTGTTGTTCAGAGCTGACTTGTCATACCTAGCGGTCACCATAGTTGTCATTTATATAACGGTTATCTTGAGAATTGGTTTAATTTTTTGAACTGAGGAATATATCAAAGTTGGTTCACTACACTTAAATTGAAAGAAAGACATGAGCTTTTATGCTAGAAGCCAAGTACAAGGTTACGACAACGGTTCAGTATTAAATATAAGATGATATAAAGAAGGGTTTCAACAGTGTTCTGTGGGTTCAAGTGAGTACTGTGTTATCTTTTTTCCCTGCATGGAAAAATTTCTGGGCAAGTATTATTAAACTCCAATGGCATTTGACAAAGAACCCGGGTCCAGGAATCCTTTACTCTCTGGACACACCTCAGTGGATTCTTTTCTAAAAGGCATTGTTTCAAAGGGATAATCTTGGAAAAAATCATGCTATTCATTTCTAAAAGATTTCTCACCAAATCCCCACAGTGTCTTCAAACTGCATGGTGCTCTCAGAATGCTGTCAGCATGTACTGTGCTCAGTTGGATAGCTGGTCTCCTTGGCTTCATTTCTCTAGATCTACACCCTAATCTCAATTTTCCATCTTAAAACAGGGTAGTGTATAAAACTGACCCAAAGGAAAGAAAGGAGAACATTTATATATTTATCCTTGTACTGGAAAAACATCAGTAATATGGACTGCCTTTCTTGGACTTGATTCTTGTAGAGCAGTAAATCTCCTTTGTGCAATAGAAGGGTAAAGATGAGCCCTGGGTACCACATGATACTTCCTCACAGTCATGATCACAAATCCTGCCTGTTTCTTCATCCTTCCCTTTCCATGTGAATATATACAGGGCTTAATTTCTAACTCTGTTCTTAGGATTTATTATCTCCTAGTTAGTCTTTTGTTGAACTGGAATTGCACACCTCTCACTTCAGAAAAATTTAGAGGAGGAAATAAATTATTATGGAAAAAATATCTGAAATAGTCTGAGTAGTCTTCACATAGTCTTGATTCTTCCAAAAACCTTCTTCCAAGTGTATTTTTTTCTTTCCATCCATCATCTTGATATTAAGTAAACTTTGATACAAAGAAAAACCAGACATCTAATAGGTTAAAAAGAAAGATTAAAACATCTACTTTTAACGTAGATTTAACTGTAAGATGTCAGTTGGATATCTGTCCCAGTAAATGAGTATTTCCTTGTCTGTCAGGAAGTCCTGACTTCCTGCTTGTAGAAATAGGTTCTGGAACATCATTTTCTCATTCTAGGAAATGATCAGTTTCCCATATGCAATACATTAAGAATGTGACAAAAATACCTAAGGTGAAATCGTGGCCAGACCTTAGATAATAAGAAAGGAGTCCTTTATTCAACCTGGTCATAGTGGGAACCATATCATGGCTTTTTAATCAGAGAAAGGGACAGCAAGGATCAGTCAAATTCTGATGATGACACAGACTGGTTGAAGAGACCACGGTTCTTCCTCTTTGTGAAAAAGTCTTTTTTTAAATTGGATTTTTTTCTTTATTTACATTTCAAATGTTAGTCCCTTTCCTGGTCTTGCTGCTCCCCAACAAGACGAAAAGTCTTTTGTAAGAATATAAACTCATTTATTTTATTTATATGAGTACATAGTAGCTGTCTTCAGACACACCAGAGGAAGGCATCAGACCCCATTAGAGATGGTTGTCAGCCACCATGTGGGTGGTGGGAATTGAACTCAGGGCCTCTGGAAGAACACTAAGTGCTCTTAACCACTGAGCCATCTCTCCAGCCCTACCTCAAGCAATACTACAGAGCAATACTGTTAAAAACTGCATGGTATTGGTACAGTGACAGGCAGGCGGATCAATGGAACAGGATTGAAGATCCAGAAATGAACTCACACACCTATGGCCACTTGATCTTCGACAAAGGGACTGAAAACATCCAGTGGAAAAAAGATAGCCTTTTCAACAAAAGGTGCTGGTTCAACTGGAGGTCAGCATGCAGAAGAATGAGAATTGATCCATCCTTGTCTCCTTGTACTAAGCTCAACTCCAAATGGATCAAGGACCTCCACATAAAGCCAGACACTCTGAAGCTAACAGAAAAGAAATTGGGGAAGACCCTGGAGGACATCGGTACAGGGGGAAAGTTTCTGAACAGAACACTAATAGCTTATGCTCTAAGATCAAGAATTGACAAATGGGACCTCATAAAATTACAAAGTTTCTGTAAGGCAAAGGATACCATCAAAAGGACAAATCCGCAACCAACAAATTTAGAAAAGATCTTCACCAACCCTACATCAGATAGAGGGATAATATCCAATATATATAAATAACTAAAGAAGTTAGACCCCAGAAAACCAAATAACCCTATTAAAAAAATGGAGTACAGAGCTAAACAAAGAATTTTCACTGGAAGAATTTCAAATGGCTGAGAAGCATCTTAAAAAATGCTCAACTTCATTAGTCATTAGGGAAATGCAAATCAAAACAACCTTGAGATTTAACCTTACACCAGTCAGAATGGCTAAGATTAAAAATTCAGGAGACAGCAGGTGTTGGAGAGGATGTGAAGAAAGAGGAACACTTGTCACTGTTGGTGGGGTTGCAAATTGATACAATCACTCTGGAAATCAGTCTGGTGGTTCCTCAGAAAACTGGGCATGCCACTTCCGGAAGATCTGGCTATACCACTCCTGGGCATATACCCAGAGGATTCCCCAGCACGTAATAAGGATATGTGTTCCATATGTTTATAGAAGCCCTATTTATAATAGCCAGAAACTGGAAAGAACACAGGTATCTCTCAACAGAAGAATGGATGCAGAAAATATGGTATAGATACACAATGGAGTACTATTCAGCTATTAGAAACAATGAATTCATGAAATTCTTAGGCAAATGGATGGAGCTGGAGATCATACTAAGTGAGGTAACCCGTCTCAAAAGATCAATCATGGTATGCACTCACTATTAAGTGGATATTAGCCTAGAAAACTGGAATACCCAAAACATAATCCACACCTCAAATGAGGTACAAGAAGAATGGCCCCTTGTTCTAGAAAGACTCAGTGTATCAGTATAGGGCAAAACCAGAACAGGGGATCAGGAAGGGGTAGATGGGAGAACAGGGGGAGGGAAGGGGCTCATGTGACTTTCGGGTGGGGGCAGAAAAGGGGAAATCATTTTGAAATGTAAATAAAAATACATCGAATAAAAAAAAGAAAGTGAAAAAAAAGAATATGAACTCAACATGTGGAGAAGAGATGTAATGCATTTGGAATATAATGTGATTTCCTCTCCAAGTTGGATCCTGGTTGGCATTTGGTCTCTCTGTTGTTCTGAGTATTCCAGTTAATTAATGTTTTGTCTCCCTTACCTCACCTAGTATATAGTTGGCTTGCTGTTACTTTCAACTGGAAAGAAAGTTGGTTTAGTAACACTTTTTAAACAGAAAGACTTTATAACCCAGGCAAACAGGAGATGGTAGAGTCTGCCTAAATGGAAGATCCTGAAATTGTATCTGATTTAGGTTCAGGCATGGATATTATCCTTGCCTGGCTTCACTCAGAATTCAATTAGAAGGAATTGAAAAGAAGGAGAACAGAGAAATTGGGAATTAGGAGGATGCCAAGGATCATTGTAACACAGTCAGATTCAGATTTAGCATCAAAAGTAACAGATACTTCCAGGCATAGGGACACACACACACACACACACACACACACACACACACACACACACTTATTCTTAGCACTCGGGAGGTAGACAGGAGGATTTCTGTGAATTCCAGACATCCAGGATTATATAGAGAGACCCTGTCACAAAAAATTAAACACCACCAACAAAAATAAACACATAATTAAAAATAAAACAAAACATAAACACACAGATAAACCTAGTTAAAGACAGTAGGTAGGTTTTCAATGGGAAGTATATTGATAAGTAGCTATGACAGGATAATTATAAAGCAGAGTTTATAACACAAAGGTAGATGTATTGGTTTTAATGCTTTATAATGGCTAGGACCAAATGAATGTGTGATCATTACTCTAACTGCAAAAAGGAATGTTGCCATTTTGGTTGATATGAATATAGATAAATATTTTGCTACTGAAGACAATGAATGTATTTAAGCAATAGTGTGTTAATTATTCACTTATCTCTTTGCCAAATGTAGATATTCATGATATGAATATACTGCTATGTTAAACCAACTTGAAAAAACTTAAGTTAAATTCCTATTTTAAGAACACCAATCATATAAAATTTCAAATTGATAGACTCTTTTAACACTGAAGTGCTTCTTTATTCTACAGCTATGTATTGCATTTACCACAGCAATTGTTTTTAAATCGAGTAGCATTCTTCTATTATAGTTAAACATGAGTTAGTTTTATGTAGCATTTTAGCAAATGCCTTATATGAAGAAAGACAAACCAATAAGCATAGATCAGTTTCCATAGGCATCTATATTTTATAACTTTTAACATGCTGTTTATCATATATAAGATTTCAAGTGTTGGATACAAGCCTATCTCATCCCAGTGTTGTAAAATTTACCTTACTATTTTGTCAGTTCTCATATGTTTACTGTATTCTCACTCTCCATCACATAGTTGGACGCTCTTTAGGTATGTTAGAATGCACCATCCAAGGTCACAAACTCACTAACACTATAGCAAGGATAATTATATGGAAAAGAATAACCATTGTGTGTTTGATCAGAAAAATGCTTTAGAATTGAAAATAGTTTCCCACTTATTATTATAGCTAGGCCTTATTACAATCCCACAAAACAGGTACTAGTAGAGAATTTTTAAATGCCTTATCCAGCTTTGATAACTTGTCCAAGGTATTATGGGAGGGTTCTATCGTGAAACAAGGGACTGTATTCCGTTCTTTTGAATACTTCCTTTCCCATATGCTCCAGCTGCTACACAACAGACTATCTCACCTGTCCTTGGATGAACTATGTGAGATATCTTGTACATGACAGTCACACATCCCATTCAGGCACTTTCCTCCTTTCCAAGCATGATGGTGCATAACTGGTCCAGGGTTGAACGTCTTGGAACTCAAAGCCCAGAATGTACGTCAGGCAGTTTCTTGTCACTAGAAGTACAATGTACTATGCATTGTTCCACAGAGCAACCTCAGTTTTTCAATTACATGGCATAAAGTTTCTCTTGGATCTTATCATGCTGCCAACTAAGTGGCAGATGTTCATCGATGCCTGTTTGGGAATTAGCTATTACTGTTTGCTCAACCTAGCTAGCAGAAGTTGTTTATTTTACAGCTAGCAGGCCTATATATAGGCCAGAGTAGAAGTTTTGAGTTCTATTTTGCACAGATAAGTCAGAAAAGATATTGAAAATACTGAGCATGGGTATTTTATTTCATTTTTTGAGATTATCACTATATAACAAAATATATAGTTATTACTTTTGATAATTGTATGTTTACTTTACCAAGAAAATCATAGGCTAAAAATCTATCCACTGGAAACTAAAGATAATAATATAGTGCCATGAGATACTTTTGTTCCAATTTTGGATAATTTGGGATAGTACAAAATGCATTCAGCCTTATCAGAAATACAATTTTCTGGATTACTCAACATTGAAGAAAGTTAGAATGGTCTCATAATTTCCCAAAGAACAAAATGGAGAATCAGTAAAATAGATGATTAGCTAGACTGTTTAATAAATAACTACAAGGAAAGAAATTGTTTTTAGTCATTCAATTTCAATATGTCAACTCATTTTCCTCAACTAGGAAGTTTTAGTTATGCATGAGTCTGTTTGAATGAGGAAATGGTTAGAGTTAACACGTATTCTATATGTTATATATGCATATTTATAGGCCCCAAATAATAACCCACTCAGTTACTTTATACCAAAGAATATTGAAGGGCAGTTTTCAGCAGCCACTAATGTCTAAAGTTTATGATAATACAATCATGATAATTTTAGGCCTGCTTAGTCAATTCTTTAATGGGTGTGCTCTATCTCCAGCTAACTTGAATAAGTGAGATGATAAAGAGGAGTTTATTGGAAGAGTCTTGTTTTAATGGTTGCTTCTAATATAACCTCACTGTCTGCAAAGCTCTTTGCACGGGGCTCTCAGTTCAGGCCGTGTATATGAGCACTCCTTTGATTTATGACCTCATTTTAGAGTTGTTTACTGGACTAATTGAACAGCAGGAATTCAATGCTTTGCAAAGTCCTTTCATAATGGCTGCTGGTTTTGCTTCATTTCCCATGTTGAAATGTGCAGTCAACTTTCCAAATACACTTCATATTTTCAGCACAATAACCTTTATACCTAACTTTGTCTTAATAGCTTTGATAGCTGTCTTTGTTCAGGTATCAAGACAGATATTTTCTCTAGTTACAGAATGATATTGGTAAAACACTGTAACCATGCAAGTTTAGTGTACACTAGTTGTTAGAGGGTTTTTTTTTTCCACACATTGGATCCATCTTCCTGGCTTTGAGGTGGGTGTCTCTCAATGGAAACCATGCAGTTCTGGCACATTATCTTGCAATGAGATACATGTGGGTTAGACTCCAAATGTTAAGAAAGTTGCCTAGCTACCACAATTTTTCAGCAGAGGAGAAACTGAAAATTTTGGCAACATTTACCTGCATTGAAAGCTTACCAGGCCTCTGTCGACAAGTAGGTGGTAGGGAGTTTGCAATCTTTTTTTTTTTTTTTTTTTTTTTTTACTTTCTTAGAATGAGGTTGACTGGTGTGAATACTTAGGTGCATTGTCTTTTCCTATTCCTCCCAATTCATGCCAGTTTTCAATAATACATAGTCTAAAGTGTGGATCACGAGGTAATTTGAAAAGTCAATGAACAAATAGTTTTAAATTTTTATGATGTGGACGGACAGTGTCAGGGATTGGGATATCAAGGTATGTGAACCTTGATTCCAGGGGATGGGAAGAGCAAGGGCAGAATCATCCTGGAGGGGCTCACTAACCTCAGGCACAGGAAAAGGAAAGGCCCTTAAACATGGGTCCTTGATGAAGAACAGCAGAGCGTGTTGAAGGATCTCATGGAAGCACAGGTTGAGAAGGCAACTGCATGGGAGGAGCGAGACATAACTCTGGGCCAATCCGTTGCAAATATTGCTTGGATTTTGTCCTAAAGCAGTGGTTCTCAAGTTGTGGGTCATGACCCCTTTGCGGTTCATACTACTCTTACAATGGGGCCTCCTAAGGACATCTGCATATCAGATATGCACATTAAGATTCATAACAATGGCAAAGATAAAAATTACACCAAGGAAGTAGAAATAAAAATAATTTTAAGTTTGAGATCACCACAACATGAGAACAGTGTTAAGAGGGTTACAGTGCTAGAAAAGTTGAGAACCACTGTCCTAAAGAAAAGAGATCAGAAATTATTTAAAAGCCATGACTATAAAGAGAGAAAATTATTGGTGTCTCAAAGAGGCACCATTAGGATACAGTGGAACATTTAGGAGAATTTTATATCTTTACCAAATTGTTATGCAAAGAAAATGATGATGACACAAAGTAGGGCAGTGCTATAGGATGGAAAGGAATACTGAATCAAGAGATATTTCAGAGGTACAACTAAATGAACTGGGTGCCTGTTCCCTCTGTGAGGACATGAAAGGTTGATACAGATGCAGAGTGCATAAGCATTTGTATAGAGGCATATGAGAAAAATAAGAGCAGTAAACATTCTTTTTCTAAAATGTTATTTACTTAGCTGTATATCTATGTATCTGTCTGTCTGTCTGTCTGTCTGTCTGTCTGTCTGTCTATCTACCTATCTATCATCATTTATTTGTGTATGCCATGCCATACAGGTTGGGGGTCAAATAAAAACTTGTGCATTTCACTTCTTCATTTCTACCACGTAGGTCCAACAGCAGCAACAGACTATGCCTCCCTAGCCATCTCTAAAAAGAAAACACTGATGATTTCCATGGGTTTTGGTTTGAAAGTTCAAATAGCCATGCCATTGGATTTATTGAACATAAACTCAGACATATACATAGATACAGACATATACAAAACAGAAAGAGTAAGAGAGGAGGTCTCACTCTATTCCATGGCACACACAAATAAATAAATTATATATATTTATATATTATTTATATATGGATAGATTCATCCATACATAGATAGAGATATGATACGATAAGATAGGTAGACAGACAGACAGGTAACAGAGACAGTAAGTGAAGGGGTCGCATAGAAAGGGAGTTGGTGTGAATACTGGACTGAACCCCAAGAAATTCTGATGTTCAATTGCAACTTGGAGAGATCTGATTCTTGTTTGGGTAGAGAAATAGATCCAAGAGAAAAATCAAAAGCAGAACTGTCAAGAATTCCAACAGAAATGCATATTTCAAGGATAAAAAATTGCCCAGTTCGATGAGGCCATGAGATAGAATGAGAGAGGTCTGCTTTAGTAGGGCTTGCTTTAGAAAGTCCACTATTTATGGATAGTTAAAGTTTAGTGACTTGGCAATCACAGTGTCAGTAGAATGGCCAAAGCAGGATGGTAAGTGAGTGTGAAAAGTAAGAAATTGAGAAGGAGCAAATGTGATAAACTCTATGAAAATTGGCTGTGGAAAGACTGTTTTTATGTTTGTTGCATGTATTTGTATGTATGTATGTGTACATTTGTGTCTGAGTAGCTAAGTAAGAAAGATTATCAAAATGATGAAGAGTAGATTATATTGAATTAGAATCATGTTTTTATGCAGTTTTCAACATTGAGAATAATTCATGTAATGGCTTCTCCTTTTGTTTTTGCCCCTGAATTTGAGGGGCGGGGTCACTGCAAGTCTTCTGATGAGAAGGAAAGATAAGACATCAGAGGTTTGAGGAAAGGAAGTTTTATTTTTTTATTTTTTTTATTCGATATAATTTATTTACATTTCAAATGATTTCCCCTTTTCTAGCCCCCCACTCCCCGAAAGTCCTGGAAGCCCCCTTCTCTTCCCCTGTCCTCCCACCCACCCCTTCCCACTTCCCCGTTGTGGTTTTGCCGAATACTGCTTCACTGAGTCTTTCCAGAACCAGGGGCCACTCCTCCTTTCTTCTTGTACCTCATTTGATGTGTGGATTATGTTTTGGGTATTCCAGTTTTCTAGGTTAATATCCACTTATTAGTAAGTGCATACCATGATTCACCTTTTGAGTCTGGGTTACCTCACTTAGTATGATGTTCTCTAGGTCCATCCATTTGCCTAAGAATTTCATGAATTCATTGTTTCTAATGGCTGAATAGTACTCCATTGTGTAGATATACCACATTTTTTGCATCCACTCTTCTGTTGGGGGATACCTGGGTTCTTTCCAGCATCTGGCAATTATAAATAGGGCTGCTATGAACATAGTAGAGCATGTATCCTTATTACATGGTGGGGAATCCTCTGGGTATATGCCCAGGAGTGGTATAGCAGGATCTTCTGGAAGTGAGGTGCCCAGTTTTCGGAGGAACCGCCAGACTGATTTCCAGAGTGGCTGTACCAATTTGCAACCCCACCAGCAGTGGAGGAGTGTTCCTCTTTCTCCACACCCTCTCCAACACCTGCTGTCTCCTGAATTTTTAATCTTAGCCATTCTGACTTGTGTAAGATGAAATCTTAGGGTTGTTTTGATTTGCATTTCCCTAATGACTAATGAAGTTGAGCATTTTTTAAGATGCTTCTCCGCCATCTGAATTTCTTCAGGTGAGAATTCTTTAACTCTGTACCCCATTTTTTAATAGCGTTGTTCAGTTTTCTGGAATCTAACTTCTTGAGTTCTTTATATATATTGGATATTAGCCCTCTATCTGATGTAGGATTGGTGAAGATCTTTTTCCAATTTGTTGGTTGCCGATTTGTCCTCTTGATGGTGTCCTTTGCCTTACAGAAACTTTGTAATTTTATGAGGTCCCATTTGTCAATTCTTGCTCTTAGAGCATACGCTATTGGTGTTCTGTTCAGAAACTTTCTCCCCGTACCGATGTCCTCAAGGGTCTTCCCCAGTTTCTTTTCTATTAGCTTCAGAGTGTCTGGCTTTATGTGGAGGTCCTTGATCCATTTGGATTTGAGCTTAGTACAAGGAGACAAGGATGGATCAATTCGCATTCTTCTGCATGCTGACCTCCAGTTGAATCAGCACCATTTGTTGAAAAGGCTATCTTTTTTCCATTGGATGTTTTCAGCCTCTTTGTCGAGGATCAAGTGGCCATAGGTATGTGGGTTCATTTCTGGATCTTCAATCCTGTTCCATTGATCCTCCTGCCTGTCACTGTACCAATACCATGCAGTTTTTAACACTATTGCTCTGTAGTATTGCTTGAGGTCAGGGATACTGATTCCCCCAGAATTTCTTTTGTTGCTGAGAATAGTTTTAGCTATCCTGGGTTTTTTGTTGTTCCAGATGAATTTGATAATTGCTCTTTCTAACTCTGTGAAGAATTGAGTTGGGATTTTGATGGGTATTGCATTGAATCTGTATAGTGCTTTTGGCAAAATGGCCATTTTAACTATATTGATTCTACCGATCCATGAGCATGGGAGGTTTTCCCATTTTTTGAGGTCTTCTTCCATTTCCTTCTTCAGAGTCTTGAAGTTCTTGTCATACAGATCGGAAAGGAAGTTTTTTGTAAGGATAGTGCTCTCATGTTGCTAGAACAAAATACCCAAGACTGGATAATTTATACACTATAGGAATTTAAGTTTTTCAGACTCTGTGAATCTAAGACCAAGTCTCCAGCATACACCATCTGAAGAGGCTCTTTTTGCTTTGTCGTCACTTAGTAGATGGCACAAAGACTCAACAAGCTCTCTGAAGCTTCTGTTCTAAGGGCATTTTCCATTCCCAAAGGCCAGTCATGGGCCAGTCAACTCTAAAAGGCCCCTACCTCTTAGCACTATTACACTCGAGGTGAGGTTTCAGTGCGTGACACTGAGAAACATGTTCAGACCACAATAGAGGTGATGCAATAGTGATCAGGGCCATAGAGTTGTCTTTCCAATCTGTAATTGATGAGTACTGGCTACTAATTTGCATGTTTATAGACATTTACAAGCAGAGGTAGGCTGCTAAAGTTTATGGTGTTGGTTGGCTATATTGCCACAGGAAATATGAGAAGAAAGCAAAGGAATTTTGGCTGTAAACCAACATTATTTGTGGAACTAAAGAGCTGGTACCTAACTGTGGCCAGGTTTCCTTAGCTTGCCTGTGGCCTTAAAGGATCAAACCTACAGTGAGCTATGCTGAGAAGACATTTCGCTTTTGAATATCTTATGTGGTTCTTGTTTCTCTTTGCAATTGCTTTCTTTAATAGGCATATGCTACAGTTGTAGATTTTGGAGAAAAAAGAGGCACCACACCTTTATATAATTTCTCATGATCTCTTTTCGTTGTTTGCTAGCTTTTAACTCTCATGAGTCATGACTATATTATCTTTCAGGATATAAGTTGGAGATTTTTCCACCCATAGATTCCTGTTTAAAATATCTACCATTAGGTCCTCATGTAATACTCTATTATTCCTTTCATGTGTCTTCCTATGTGGGAACTGGCTAGGACTATCAATGCTTTGTTCAAATGCTTAAGTATTCAAAAACGGAATCTAAAGTCTCACCCGATCTGCAGACATCAATCTTAAGCAAGTGTGAAGTTAGAAGTGGTTGTTATATATTCTCTAAAGCATGAGCCTTTATCCTAGCTTTATATTCACGTCCTCTGCTATGGACAATCTGATTTATATTAGTTCCTCCTGGTTCACATGGTTCAAGGCCCTCTAGCTTATCCGTTTCTGTCATGCTGCCATGTCTATTCACTGATATTAATTTAGTTTTCTGGGCATGAGAACATGATTAGGATGTAAAAGATCCCTCTTCTTCTCCTCTATGAGAATTGTTATTTGTTTTCCTGTTTTAGATCATCTACATTCAAGAGCATAAGGGAGAAGAAGGTAGGCTGTACAGGAAAGTCTTTGATCATGCTTTGTATTTTAGGAAAGTTTTGCTTATGGTAAGCCTACTGGTAATTTATAAAAGTATTTTAATTCTCTCACTCTTATAACTTAAATATAAATATAATATACCTTTACATATACATCTATCTTTCTTTCTTTCTTTCTTTCTTTCTTTCTTTCTTTCTTTCTTTCTTTCTTTCTTTCTTTCTTCTTCCTTCCTTCCTTCCTTCCTTCCTTCCTTCCTTCCTTCCTTCCTTCCTTCCTTCCTTCCTTCCTTCCTTCCTTCCTTCCTTCCTTTCTTTCTTTCTTTCTTTCTTTCTTTCTTTCTTTCTTTCTTTCTTTCTTTCTTTCTTTCTTTCTTTCTTTCTTTCTTTCTTTCTTTCTTTCTTTCTTTCTTTCTGAGACAAGGTTTCAAGTAGCCCAGACTGGCCTTAAACTTGCTCTGTAGGGAAGGGTGATCTCTAATTTTTGATCCTCTTGACTCCACTGCCAAGGCTTGCAAGACTACAACCACTTTATGTGTTGCTGGGGATCAAATCCAGGCCCTTGTGTATGCTAGGCAAGTATTCTACCAAGTGAATGGTACCTCTATCAATGAAAATGTGTTTCAATGCAACATCTGTGTCAGAATATTTACCTACCTTTCTAATATAAATATAATATATTACCTAGGGAAGAAGTATCTTGATATACAAGAGGAAAGAGACAAAACTAAGACGTATTCATTTTTCCCTTTCTGTTACTCTCAAAACATTTCATTAAGTCTTGTTAGATAAACTGATATATAACCCACATTATTGACTAATTCCAATTTCCCTTAGTAACATGTATAGGATGCATACACACAAAACCATCGCAGGAGAAGCCTAGCTAAGTGGTATTGAAGGAATGGTAAAATTAGAAAAAACACAGTTGTATAATTCCTAGTCAGGCAGGCAAGAGAGCTCTTTGAGGGCCCTGTTTGTTTGTCCCTGCTCCTCAGAGTTAGTACCCTCAGGGCCTCTATGAAGCTGCATTCTGTAGCAGACAGATATGGTGAAACTCTGAAGCCAACATCTTTTAGTGATGTGATCACAGGTACTCCCTGCCATTGTTTTCCTCTATTGAATGGTACTGTTAATAGTTTCTGCCTCTAATGAGGGGCTAAATGGTGTAAAGCCTATGCCTGTTTAATTTTCTTTTTTATTTTATTTTAAAGGGAAGTAAAAATACTTTATGATAAAATTAAAGATTTACATGGAAAATATTTCATATAAACATGTTAAAAATTGACAATTTTCATGGAAAATTAAGGAGTGAAGTAGTAGACATGTAAAACATTGCTAAATTAATTGAAATATGGGATAGAAAAATTTTATGATAGAATTGAAGATCTACATGGAAAATATTTCTGATAAAGAATTGAAGATTATTATGGAAAATTTTATATAGATGTAATAATGGTAGGCATAAGTTGATTGAAAGTGGAATTATAAACATTTTCTGATAAACTTGAAGATGTACATGGAAAATATTTCTGATAAAATTGTAGAAGCATATAGAAAAACATGTTAAAATTAAAGATTATTAAGGAAATTATATAGATAAATGGATAGGCATAAAGATAATTCTAAGTTGATTGAAGGTGGAATTATAAACATTTTCAGATAAAATTGAAGATTTACATGGAAAATATTTCTGGTAAAATTCAAGAAATAAATAGACAAACACTTTAAAATTGGCTATTTCATGAAAAATTTTACATAAAAAATGGTTGATATAAAAACTTGTTCTAAATTAATTGAAGATGGAATTTGAAACATTTGTGGTAAAATCAAAGATTTACATTGAAAACATTTCTGATAAAATAGAGGAAGTATATAGAAAGACATATTAAAATTGAAGATTATCATGAAAAATAATGCAGATAAAATGGTAGAAATAAACGGAATTACTAAATTAATTAAAAGGGGGATTACAAACACTTTCTGATAAAATTGAAGATTTACATGAGAGTTGTTTTGTTAGTCTATGTCTTTTTATTGGGGAGTTGAGTCCATTATTGTTAAGAGATATTAGGGAATAGTGATTGTTGCTTCCAGTTATTTTTGATGTTATTTTTATGTTTGTGTGGGTATCTTCTTTTGGGTTTGTTGGAAGATTACTTTCCTGCTTTTTCTAGGGTTTAGTTTCCCTTCTTGTGTTGGCATTTTCCATCAATTATCCATTGTAGGGCTGGATTTGTGGACAGATACTGTGTAAATTTGGTTTTATCATGGAATATCTTGGTTTCTCCATCTATGATGATTGAGAGTTTTGCTGGGTATAGTAGCCTAGGCTGGCATTTGTGTTCTCTTAGGGTCTGTATGAGGTCTACCCAAGATCTTCTAGCTTTCATCGTCTCTGGTGAGAAGTCTGGTGTGATTCTGATAAGTCTGCCTTTATAAGTTACTTGCCATTTTTCCCTTACTGTTTTTAATATTCTTTCTTTGTTTAGTGAATTTGGTGTTTTGATTATTATGTGCTAAGAGGATTTTCTGTTCTAGTCAAGTCTGTTTGGAATGCGGAAGATTTCTTGTATGTTCACGGGCATCTCTTTCTCTAGGTTAGGGAAGTTTTCTTCTATAATTTTGTTGAAGATATTTACTGGGCCTTTAAGACGTAAATCCTTGCTCTTGTCTATATCTATAATCATTAGGTTTGGTCTTCTCATTATGTCCTGGAGTTAGTGGATGTTTTGAGTTACCAGCTTTATGCATTTTGCATTTTCTTTGACTGTTGAGTCAATGTTTTCTATGGTATCTTCAGCACCTGAGGTTCTTTCTTCTATCTCTTGTATTCTGTTGTTGATGCTTGCATCTATGACTCCTGAATTCTATCCAAGGTTTTCTATCTTCAGAGATGTATCATTTGTGATTTCTTTCTTGTTTCTACTTCCACTTTTAGATCCTGGATGGTTTTGTTCAGTTCCTTCACTTGATTGTTTGTGTTTTCCTGTAAGGGATTTTTGTGTTTCTTCTTTAAGGACTTCTGCCTGTTGACCCATGATCTTCTGCATTTCTTTAAGGGAGTTATTTAAGTCTTTCTTGAAGCCCTCTATCAGCATCATGAGATATGATTTTAAATCCAACTCTTGCTTTTCTCATGTGTTGGGCTATCTGGGACTTCCTGTGGTAGGAGAACTGGGTTCTGATGTTGCCATGTGGCTTTTGCTTCTGTTGGTAGGGTTCTTGTGCTAGCCTTTCATCATCTGGTGCTAGTTGGTATTGTTGTCTCTGACTGGAGTTTGTTCCTCCTGTGGGCCTGTAAGCCTGTATCCTTACTCCTCTGAGCTCAAAAGTGAAAGCCTCCTGGGAGATCACTCCCTCCTGGTGGGCTATGCACAGAAGGCTGTGGAGTCTCCAGACTCTCTGGTGCAAATGGCGGGTGGGTGGGAAGACTTCTGTCCCAGCTGCTCCACTGATCACAGAAGACTGTGGAGTTTCCCAGATCCCTGATGCAAATGGTGGCAGGCCTGAAGACTTCTGTCCTTGCTGATCCACTGATCTTAGGTCCTGTGTGCTCCTAGCTGGATCCCAGGACACAAGCCACCAAAACCAACAATGGTGAGCTGTGAATGGAAAGTCCTCTCGGCTGGTCTTCAGTATATACTGGAATCCTGAAGAAGCAGGGTCCAATGCCAGAGAAGAGGTGGTTATCCTAATGTCTGGATCCAAGGCCTGGGTCTTCCCAATTCAAGATCCAGATCATCAGCCTGTGTTTTCTAGCCTCAACAATCTGGATCAAAGGTATCTTGTCTTCCTGTCTCAAAATCTAGATCACAAGTGTCACCTGTTTAATTTCCATTCAAATTTATAAAGGCTTCTTCTGTAACATGTACTCATTTAATACCCACTTTCTGGTAGTCATGGCTTCAAGGAATGAAAGCATGTATGGAGGAAACATATCCCCTGGTCTTGTGGAGCTTATGCTTCTGGGGCAGAACAAACTGAAACAGTACAAAGGCAGATGATGCTAAGTGATAATAAAGGCCAGAAGAAAACTTTACTATTTGGGTAGAGTAATCAGGTCAGAAGGCCTGGTATGTAAGGAATGGGAAAGGGCCTTTGAGTATGGTTCCCTGGTGTTTGACACCCAGAACCATATGTGTTAAGAATGGTGTGCATACTCATAGTTCCAGCATTCAGGAGGTACAAACAGAAGTGTCAGAAGTTCAAGGTCATTCTCAGCTGCACAGTGAATTTGACAACTGTATCAAAAAAACATTTTTTTAAAGAGTGAAACTTTTAAAAATATGTAAATTTAGTTTAGTCCTTAATAAATGGTAAAAATATGCATATAGCAAAGAATTGTTTTTAAATTTTCTTTAGGACCTTGATATCAGTAAATGTTTGATCTATATACCTATGCTATATTCTTATATACCCAGGGTCACAGAAATCTAAGATAAAGTGAAAACTAATCTTAGTAAATACTAATTAGGAAGCAATAGTTTATTACAAAACCTTTTTTGGTGTTTTGAGATTATGATATAATTACATCATTTCCCCTTTCCTTACCTTTTTCACATGGAAGAAACTTTCGTGGGAGAGGAATATTAAAGCCCTGGGAGGATCATTGTCTTGTCCCTGGCTTCCCTGAAATTAACACAGCAGCAGCATGAAGGCAGGAGGAAGTGGATGGTCAGATCAAAGCAGGCATCACAGGACAGTCTTAGTGGAAGTTTGGGTTCTGTTTCAAATCTAATGAAAAATTAACATAGGGCTTTCAAACAGATAAAAACAGGTAATGGGTAGCCAAGGGAGACTCCCCTTTCTCTGAGAAGGGGAGGGGCAGTTGGGGGAAGGATTTGTAAGGGAGAGTCTGTGAGGAGAAAGTTAGGTTGTGATTGGGATCTAAAGACAGTACAAAAAATAAATAAATTATTGAAACACACACAAAAAAGTAAAACAGGCAACCGATCCCAATGTGTCTTTTAGATACTTTTAATATAATAGGGTGTGTGAATTCACAGTGGACAAGAGCTGAGGATAACAGATCAGCAGCCTGTTGGTTCAGTAAGGGAACAGGAGTAAGAGACAAAGACAGAGACAGAGACAGGGAATAAGAGAGTGAGAGAGAGCAAAAGAAAGAGAGAGAGACCGAGACAGAGAGACAGAGAGGAGAGAGGAGAGAGGAGAGAAGAGAGAGGAAAGAGAAGAGACAGGGAAGAAGTGAGGAAGGGAAGAAGGGAAAGAGGGAAAGAGATCATAATAAGGACATAGAGGAAAAGTAGAGTCGTGATAAATAAAGAGGAGTTGATGTGAAATTGTGTGAAGGAACAGAAAAAGACTCTAGGAACGTGACTGTGTCAGACATTTGAATTCCCAATAAGGTAAACTAGGCAAAGGGCAGACATGTGGGGAAAAAAAAAAAAGAGTTGAGTCAGCCATTTTTCTTGGGACGTGCTAAATTTGAGATGTCTCTGAGAAAAATGAAGCATACTGCATCCTAAAGAAAGCTGTGTGGATGTTCTTACTAATAATCATCTTAATAAATTAGCAGATGGAATTATGTTGGTTGGAGTATCTTTGATAATTATGGATTTTCATCAGTTACTATCCAAATACTTGAAGATTTTCTTAGCTATGGATTTGGATCAAGCAAACATTTTTGTATCAGGCTCCAAATTACTTCAACAGCAGTCAGGTTGGTAAATACCATGGTATTTAACACTTCTTTTCTTTTCTTTTCTTTTCTTTTCTTTTCTTTTCTTTTCTTTTCTTTTCCTTTCCTTTCTTTTCTTTTCTTTCTTTTCTTTTTGCCATAATAAACTTTTAATCTCATATTTATAAAACAGATATATACTCACAGTATAGCTTAAAATGGAGATGCAAGATCTAATATGACACAATTCTAAATTATAATTTTCTCAGTAAGTGTAAGTCATATACACCAGCTGGTACTCTAGTATGCTTAGAATAAACTGTGGATAAAAGGCCGAGGTGACTGCTCAGGTATTATTCCTGAGAAGCAAACAATTTGAAGGTTGTAGTTTGGATTTTATAAGGCATTAAATTTTTTATTGCTGTTTCAAAATCAAGTGGTAAATAAAAGGAAAATATACTCTTTAGCTATGTAGGCTACCTACATGGATCATCAAATAATTGCTAGGTCTATGTACTGCGAAAAAGACTGAGCTTTTGGTCTGAGAGATGAGTGTTTCCCAGTTAAGGCTGGTGATTTCTAACAGGGTGTCAACTACATGAGAAACTCACTAAGTATGTTTAAAATTCAACTTACCTGGATTCTGGCCACGTGAAAGGAGGTGCACATCTGTTCCAGGTTGTGTAGGATTGAGGGCGATGTGGGGATAAAGGATTTGGAATTAAAACTAACACAGCTTTGGCCAGAAGTGGATAGGATTTTTCCTTCCCAAAAGTGAGTCTGATTTAACTATAGTCTTTAAATGGGAAAAAATAATTGTTTTGAATGTGTTAACATTTGTAAGTCTCCCTAAAAGTCACCCAAGAATTGGCCAGACACCATATGCCTGTAATCCCAAAACTAGTGAGGCCAGGGCAGGAGGCTTATGAGTTCGAAGACGGTTTATGGTACACAGTGAGTCTCTAAAAATATCATTTAAAAATTGAATATGCAACTGCAAAGACTATTTATCAGCTAAGAACATCTATTAGTCAGGATTCTCTAGACGTAAAGAACTTATAGAATGATCATGAGTGCATGCACACACAAAAACACATGCACACACATGCACACACACATGCATGCATGGGTACACACACACACACACACACACACACACACACAGGGTTTATTAGAATCACTTTCAGGCCACACTAGTTCACAACAGTCTAGCTAATCCAACAATAGCCATTTATCAAGGAAAGTTTCAAGAATCCAGTAATTCTTCAGTTCTCCAGACTGGATGTTTCCGCTGATCTTCAGTATCCATTGGAGTTTCTAAGATGCAGCCTCTAATGCCATTGAAGGACTTGCTAGCAAGAGCAAGCAAAAAGAGAATGAGACTCCTTCTTCCATGCCCTTTAATATAAACTCTTAGCACAGGGTCAGATGAAAAGTACATCTTTGTATCTCAGAATATCTGCATTAAAGATTTATCTTCCCACCTCAAAGACCTGGATTAGAAGTGGGTCTTCTTACTTTAAATAATTTAATTAAGAAAAAAAATTCTACATAGATGTGGTCAGCCATTTGGATTTTAGTTAACTCCAGATAAGAGCAAGTTAACAACAAAGAATAGTCATTACAGGTCCCCAAGTTGTGCAGCTCACGGAGCCTCTATTTCTACTTCCAGGAAATCTAGCATCCTCTCCTAATAGAACACTCATGTGAATTTATCCCCATTGCTACCACTCAAACAAAATGAAAAATAAATGAATATGTAAATAAATTAAGGCACGAATAATTGATTATGTTCACACAGAAGGCAAAGGCAGGAGGGTGGCCCATTGTAGGACAGCCAGCCTTAGTTACAGAGTATGATCATGTTTCAGTAATGACAGGAATTGAAACAAATGGAGGTCTTTAAAAAATTCAATCATCTCTAACTTTTTTTATTATATGTTTCAAGGTAGATAGTGACTTATGCTTTTTCTATGACTCGTAGCTCAGGAAAATGTACATAATAAGCCCTCTATACATACAGATGTCATAGGATTGGGATTTGTCAAGAAAATAGAGGCAGAAAAATCAGAGTAAAGGGCATTTTCTTTCTTTGTATACCAGGTTCTCAAATTTACATGAAAATGGGAAAAAATCATTGTAACACAACCTTATAGCATAGTCTGGAAATAAAATGTGTGAGAAATTTTAAGTTCCAAGACTAAGCTAATACAAAAAGCTATATGAGTCAACTGAAACAGCTGGGTAATAAAAATACTTGCTTAGTTAAAGTAGGGTTTGTGTTATCACAACCCTCTAAGGCCATCATTTCCTTTCTATTTTTCTAAATAAAAGAATTGTTATTTAAAATTGTCTTTTCAATTTTTAACTGAAGTATCTGATATGTGGACTTTACAAAAACCAAAATTAAAGAAAACATTTGCGTTCAGTTCCCTGTCATTAAATTTTATAGAGTACATAAAACTAATAGAACCAGTTAGTCTGCATTCTTGGTAAAGCATTGCCTGCTTCTTGATACAAGGAAGCAAAAATATCTAACATATATAAAGCCGTACTAGATCCAGTGCATGTACTCTACCACCTTTACTGTCTTTTGAAACCAAATACCACAATACCCCTTTCTACAGATTTGTTTTTATCTATAAGACAAAGAGTGAGGATGTTACTAACACCTGCAAACAAAAGTAAAGGTTTAGTGTAAGCTTGAAGCCGAGCAATACAGAAATGTCAGTGTGTTGCCTTTCACATCTTTTCAGAGCAGGGAGAGTTTTAAGGGGATACACAAGAAAATTAGGTGTGTGGTACTGAGGGATTGGGATGAGTGTTTTGTATAAGCAGGGGTGCCGAAAGCTGCTGCTGTGGCTTAGACTTGCTTGAAGAGTAGTTGAGATAACACAACTGTCTCGTCATGTCAATTATATTCTAATTCGAAGAAAATTGAGCAAGCTTCACAATGGCAGGTATTTTCTGATTATTTAAAATTATATTCATTATAAATGCTCTTTAAGAAGAAAAATTATACTTAGTATTAATTGATCTTGGTACCTACCAATATGCACATAAACATGTCATTTTTTTAACCCAGTATCCTGCTTTTTAAGAACAATCTATTCAAAAGAGACCTTTGCATCTTATAATTGGTAGTTATGATTAATTGGGTCAATAAAAATTACCGTGCCCATTTGGACTGAGTTTGGGGAGATTGCATTATGTTATGTGTGCCAAGGTAATATGAGAATGAGCCAATGCTGAAGATGGTAGGGAAAACATATCAGTGTCCAACTGCTCCTGTAACACATTCCCAACAATTCCAACTAACTAAACAGGAATGGATTAGTTTCCAGTTTAAAATTCAAAGCTCTGAATTTGGCTTCCCGGGACTATGTCTCAGGTTGTAGCTATGTTCCTTCTGAAGATTTCCAAAACTGAAAATCCTCTGTTTTGTCGTTTTTAGTCATACAGGACTTATGCATTCCTGGCCTCAGGGCAACATTCTCTGTGTTTGAAGTCAGCAGTGTAGAACCTCTCAGATCCTATCCTTCTTATCCCCCTCATTCTTCCAAATCCATTAGAATCACCAGGAAGATCTGTCAATCTCAAGATTCTGAACAAAGTCATATCCACAAACTCCATTGTGCCATAAACTAAATAAATTCATATCCATAGATTGTGGGGAGTAAGGCATTTGGTATTTGGCCAAATGATTTTTGTCTACCAGTAAAAACCATTATAGTTATCAAAATTAATGCATCAAATATGAAAGATCAACAAATAAAAAGGAAAAAAGTAGATCATTTTACTTCTTAAGACAAATGAATTATCCATAGTAATATGTCAATTTATATATGTGTATATTAAAAAGCAATTTCAGATTGTAAAAATTACTGAAATAATCATTCTTATTAATAAAACAGGGACAAAATGTATATTGTGTCCTCATAGATACTTAATCCTCATAGTAAAGTATCTGTCAATATTTATAAATTTATGTGGTTTTAAGAACACATAAAATAAAGTATGAAATTGTATAGAATATATGTATTAGTATATATAATTATAGGTCTATGATTAGCAGCCAAAATCATTTTGTTGAGATTCTAGAGGCAATCTCACTGAAACTGATAATAAAGTCTCCCAGTTTTCTCTGCTGTTATTGGATACTTGTGGTGTAGACCTTTGAAGAATAAATGTTCAATACTTCTCTGCTGGATGAATCATGAGTAGAGAATTCTTGGCTGCCAACATGCTTCGGAGATCACTTGTGTTGAAGAGATTTGCCTCCTCCTAAATGATAACTATTTTCTGCATGATAGCACATATGTAATCATTTTGATGAATAAAACATGATTTCTTCCCCAAATCTCTAAGAACTATAAACTAATAATAAATAATAATAAATTTAAAATAATAAAGAAATAGATGTTGCATTTATGGTATACACAGGAATAAAACTCATGTCACAATAATGAGAATAATAAAATAATATTTCATAGTATTTATGATAAATGTAAAATGCTGAACTATTAATTAAAGAGAAAGAGAGTGGAAGAGATCAATGGATAAAGTGCTTGGTATGCCAGCATGAGCATCTGACTTTGGAACCATAATAACCAAAATATACACACATGAGTTGGTCATGACATTGAGTGACTGTAAAGCTAGTACTAGGGCAAGAATAGTAGGCAGATTCCTATTTTTGGTCAGCCTTTCTGTTTGAAACAGTGAACCCTATGCTCAGTGAGAGATTCTGTCTTAAGCAATTAGGTAGAATGACAGAGAAAGATACACACGTGCATACATGTATGTAACACACACACACTCACACATAATTAAAAGCTATAAAAAGGAGAAATTGCCAAAGAAATATATTGTGTTGCCTTCTGCAACCACTGAAGATTATGAAAATGTAGCACTAAGAGGCTAATGGAAAATAGGCGCTGGCACATGCTTTAGAAATTTTCAATTGCTATGACAAAATATGACCAAGACAAATTGTAAAAGAAAGCATTTAATTTGGGACTCATAGTTCCTGAGTCGGAGCATGTGATCATCATGGCAGGAAGCATGGCACCAGGCAGGCAGTCACAGCACTGGATTAGTAGCTGAGACTTCACCTCTCCATGCACAAACAGGAGACAGACAGACAGACAGACAGACAGACAGACAGACACACACACACACAGAGAAAGAGAGAGAGAGAGAGAAGAGAGAGAGAGAGAGAGAGAGAGAGAGAGAGAGAGAGAGAGAGAGAGAGAGAGAGAGAGAGAGCTGTAAGTAGGAATACTGTAGTCTTTTGGAATGTCAAAGTTGTCTAAAATGACACACCTTCTTCAACAAGGCCATGCCTACTATTTCTTCCTAAACATTTCTTCCAAATGGGGACCAAGCATTTAGATGCATGAACGAATGGCACCCATTCTCATTCATGCTACCACAGCTGACTAAATACCCCTGGTTGAAAAAGAAAAGAGAAAAGGAAGAGAAAATGTATTAACAATAGGCATATTTCAGCTTCCACTCAGGCCTTCCAATAATTATGTTTGAATCAAAAGCAGAGCCTGTTCTAGTGGAGAAAAATGACTTTATAAAATAAGTCAAACTGCTAAAAACTATGGAACAGCTACACAATGTAAACATTCAATTTAGAAAGCAAATGTAGGTATAATAATCTGAGACTAGAGGAAAACAAGGGTTTATCAGTTCACTGTAAAGTGTTAAAGATTAACTCATGAAGAAGATAAAAGAACTTCAGTTATACTCATATGTAATGACAGAACTCCAAAGTACACTAAACACAAATGGACAAAAATGACAGGAAAAAGACACAAATCTACACATAGAGAATTTGCTCGATCCTCTCTGCTGACTGATGAACAAAGAGAAAACTGTCAGTCTAAGAATGGAAGACTGAGCAGGGTTTTAAAACATTCCCTCTTCATAACTGTTGCAGCAGATGGAAGTCGATGGATATTTGAAGAGTCCAGAACACTCCTCACTCATGGCTGTTGTATGAGATATACAATCTCACATGATGAGAGTAGATGTGAGTTGCAGTAGTTACTTGTTTGTGGAGTGAGAAGGAAGGGTTTACTGTATCTTACAGATCCAGGACAAACAACCCATCATGGCAGGATGGTGGTGGTGGGAGCAGATGTCTGGTGACAATCCATACACACTCGGGAAGCAGACTGAAGAGTGCTTATGCTTATCTGGCTTTTTCTTTCACATTTAGTTCAGGACCCAACCCACTGAATAGTTGAGGGTGGGCCTTTCTGCCTCAATTAGCACAATCTAGAAAATTCCACATATGTGTGCCAAGAGATTTATTTTCATGGTGATTATAAATCTCATCAAAATGACAATCATCATTAACAAAAGTCCGGAAGATGTGGATGACTCCAAAGGCATTCTCAAGCTGCTGAAGTAATTGACATGTGTGGGCACCACACCCAACAAAGACCAGGGAAAGCTGTCGAGGTAGATTATATTTCAAGTTATGCACTGAGTCTCACTGGATTCAAAGAGATGAAAACTTCAGAGTGTGTTCTGTGAACAGAGCCATTGGGTGTGATTCATAAGCTTTACACGATTAGATTATGAGTCAGTGAAAATAAGATATTTATAAAAGTTCCACATTTTAGAAATTGGAAAATTGACATTTCAAATAACATGTAAATAAAAGAAGGAAAATAAAAGGAGTGAGGAATAAATTTTGAATGGAATGATAAGATCATGATATAAAAATAATGTGCTGAGGTTAAAACAGGATTCATTGTAAAATGTAACACATCAAATACTTAACATTACAAGAGAAATCACCAAATGATCTAAGTTTCAAGAGCTTGCATCTAGACAAAATTAAACCAAAGAAAAGAGAAAGGAAAAAAATAAAGATAAGAACAACAGAAAAAAATCAGCAAAATCAAAAGTCAAGGATCTTCAAGGATTTCGGGTACAGGTCTGGAGAATTGTATATCTTCCAGATAAGGAAGGATAAGAAAATGAAGAATAATTTTCTAGCCCATTTGAAAATTTACACTAGACAAATTTCTAAAGGGCAACATAATAAAACTGATAACAAAACATATCATGCAGCTCTTATTCATTGAATATATTAAATATGCAAGAAAAATAAACTATTTTCTATAAAGAATGTCCAGGCACACGAGAGGTAAGAGATTATGTGATTCTATTAGACATTTAGGGAGAAAGTATCACCATGCTACAGAAATTCCTCCAAAGAAGCAGAGAGATGACTGGAAAGTTGACTCAGGAGTTAAGAACACGTGTTGCTCTTGCTGATGATCTGGGCTTGATTCCCAGCACCCACACAGCAGATAACAACGGTCTATAAGCTCAGTTTGAGGACATCTGTCACTCTCTTCTCATCTTCTGTCCTTGAACGGCAGAAGATACACATGGTAGTGCACATGCACGCATGCAGCAAAACACTCATCACATAAAATAAACACAGATTTTTTTCTTTTAAGAAGTAGAGGGATAGTTTATACCTTGTCTTATGAAGATAACACAAGTACAACATCCACACATGGACACACACTCACATTGACTCATAAAACTACCACTTATCATCTAAAGATGGAAATACTTGATTCTAACTAATATACTTAATCATGTAATGTATTGCTTTCTACTAACATATGGTCCAGGAAATGATGTCTGTTTTCAATACTTCTGCCCCCGTTGTATTGAAACCATAGCCAAAGCACTGAGGATAGAAATCAGACCATAGATATTAGGAAAGAAGACACAAAATTTTATTTACAAATTTTAGAGTATATAGAAAGCAGAAGGGATGTGCAACCTTAGAAATACTAACAAATATATCCAGCAGAAACACAGGAGATACAAGAGACGCAGAAGATGCAAATCTTGAGCAACAGACAACTACAAGACATAATTTATAAAATAATATGATTTAAAATAAATTCAAAATCAGGTATCTTGAAAAGGATCAACAAATGTTTATTTTACATGTCTATGTTTATATAATTCATGCTTACTTGCAGGTATTCAAATAACATTTTATTGAAGAAAAAAGAATTTTCTTGGACTGGAAAGATGGTTCAGTTGTTATGAATATTTGTCCTTCCAGAGCACTGAGGTTCAGTTTCCAGCATCTACACAGTGGTTCACATTCATCTGCAACTCTGGTTTCTGAGAATCCAATGATCTCTTCCAGAGATAAATGATGAATACATGTGGTGCACGGACATATATGCAGGCAAATAAACCATATGCATTAAAAATAAACCATACAGAAATCCATGAAAACAAAAATTACATAATAAACCAGAAGAGTAAAGAATAACTTAGATAAATCAAGCATTGGTCTTAGCAAGCGGGGCAACATCGAAACTGTCAGTGATTTCCAAGGTTGATTTTTCTATTCTGTTTTTTGAACCCTCGGAATCTCTCCCACCCTTTGTATGCTGGCCCACCCTTGGATGTGTTCCTCTCACTGTCCCAAACTACCACTTTTAGAGTCTTTCACTATGAGTTTCACTTGTGTACCTTTGTTCTTTTGGGTATCTTCAGTTGAATGACAGGTACCTGCAACTCAACATTCATGTACTAGAAATAATTAATGAGGAGTATCCTTTAATCTCTGCATGCTTATCTTTCGAGCCAGGGTACTAACAATTCCCCTTGTTTTCCCCTTTGTTACTGTAACCTTTACCCAACCTGTGCCAGGTTGTGATCACCTGTAGAGCTGTGACCAAAAAAGGGCCTCTGGTACCAAGCCTATAACCTGTAGTCAGTAACCTGCCTTGCTTCTTTGCTCCCATCTTGCCCTTCACTGTGTTTGCATTTGGGCCCACTGCCAAAGGTACTTTATCAAATGCAAGTTGGCTTTTCAGTAGGATAAAGAGCTATGAGACTGTGGGTACTAGCCAGACCACACGTCAGATGACACTCTCTGCATACAATGTGTAACCTTGGGCATGTCTCTAGCTTCTATTTCCTCATGTGTGCAATGAGGAAACCATAACCCTGAATACCAGGTGCTTTGGGAGCCTGAATGACTCCGGGAATGTTGTCTGACTTGTTTGAGGACTGCAAATAACTATATTGAATTATTTTATAGAAGTATATTAAACATATGTAAGCAAATACACACACATATATATACTCATCTGTGTATTATGTATCATAGTTAAATATTACTCTCTCAAGTTGACAAGCATAGCTATTGTCTTTTATTGTTGTTTTTATTGATTGTTAGTGTTTTATGTGTATTTATGGGGGGTCATACATATCATGGCGTGCATGGTAATCAAGCCAGCTTTTAGGAATCAGTCGTTTTCCTTCGTTACTTTTTGAAGAAATATTAACCAGGACCTCAGACTCTGCCTGTAAATGTTTTTACCTCCCCATCCTTTAATCTGACTTCTCTTCTGATTTAAAAATTTATTTAGCTTATGCGTTAGCTGACTTTGGGCCTTCCTTTTCTGTAAAAGAAAGTCAGTTTGTTTTTTATAAAGGCCTAAGGGCAGGGCCAACACTGTGATCTTTTTCTGTGATGAGACCTTTTATTTATAACCTGCTTTCCCTAAAGTCTTCTCCATATCTGAAATCTTTGCATACATTAGTATAGCTTTCTGTATTTAGTTTGATAAGTTACATTTTTTCACCCAGTGCAACACATAAAGAAAAACATGATGACTGAAAAAAAAATCAGATAGGTGAAATATGCTGCAATCTGTGTACTATAGAACTATGACTAACCAAGCTCTTTCCCTCCTGTGACTAGCAATGTCTGTCTCCTTTTTAAAATTTTTTATTAGATATTTGCTTTATTTAAATTTCAAATGGTATTTACCCCTCTGAAAACCCCCTATCCCATCCCCCCTCCCCATGCTCACGAACCCTCCTCCCAAGATACAACTCACAGACCACATGAAGCTCAAGAAGAAGGAGACCAAAGTGTGGATACTTTGATCCTTATTGGAAGGTGGATCAAAATACCCATGGCTCACAGCCAACCAATGGAGCAGCTAGAGAAAGAACCCAAGGTGCTGAAGAGGTTTTCAACCTTACAGGAGGAAAAATAATATGCACCAACTAGTACCCCCAGAGCTCCCAGGGACTAAACCACCAAACAAAGAGTACACATGGAGGGATCCATGGCTCCAGCTACATATGTGGCAGAAGATGACCATTTCAGACATCAATGAGAGGAGAGGCTATTGGTCCTGTGAAGGCTTGATGACCCAGAGTAGGGGAATGGCAGTCAGGAAAGTTTGGAGGTTCCTCAGAAAATTACATATAGCACTACCTGGGGACCTTGCTATAGCACTTCTGGGCATATACCCAGAAGATGCTTCAACATGTAATAAGGACACATGCTCCACTATGTTCATAACAGCCTTATTTTATAATAGCCAGAAGTTGGAAAGAACCCAGATGTCCTTCAACAGAGGAATGGATACAGAAAATGTGGTACATGTGTACAATGGAGTAGGAAAATTTTATTTTATAATTCCCATTAGTTGACATTGTTAGCACTAATACTCTATGGCACTGTAAATAGAGCACTGAGTGGGCATGTATACATATATTGACATGACTATCTTGTTTGTATAGAAAACATGCCAAAGACTGCAAGTTAATTTCCTTTGTTGTAGTTTAAATCTCCTTTTCATCCAACAGTGTGCATTTTTAAAATAAATAATTGAAGGGGTTGTGAACTGCTTAACTTGTTCAATTTTCTTCCATTTTGTACCGCTGAGGTACCGATTATGTGCCCGACACACATTTTAATGGCATTGTCATACAGGACAAATAGTTGCTAATACAGCTACATGAGACTTAGATGCTAACAGAATCAGGCCTGGTGACAGGCCTGGAATCATCCCAGATACTCACAAGGCTGAGAGAGAAGGAAGGACTATAAGGTCAAAGTCTGACAGGGCTATATAGGGAGATGAAGCTGCCTTTGGAGGCTCAATTACACCTATTTTAAAATAACTGACAGATGAATAAATATCAATCTGCTTTCTAAATACCTAGCCATGTGCCCATAACTCAGTGATGCTCTCAGCCCTAGACACAGAGAGAAGCTGGTCGCTTCTGCTTCTTCCTCTTCCTGTTCTCCTCCTACTCTTCCACTTCCTCCTTCTCTACCTCTTCCTTCTCTTCCTCCAGTGGACACAGGTAAATGTAGAATTCATAAATGGTCACAGTACATTGAATAAGAGACTTTGGCAAGTTCAACACAAATGGGGAATCTATATGATACCTGCTTCTCCAAAGGTCAGCGAAGCATGTAGAAGAGGAAGCAGAAAGACGGTAAGAGCCAGAGGGCAGGGAAAACTGCCTTGTAACCATGACTTTTGGACATGGCAGGGCCTTTACAGTCAAAAACTCACAGCAGCTCACGTTGACTGCAATAGACACATTCAACATCTAGTCACTCAACATTCCAGTGTGTGTGTGTGTGTGTGTGTGTGTATGTTAGGAGAGGGAGAGTCAGTTTTCTCCAGATGTGTGGTTATTGGTATGTAGCCCACACTGTGTTCAGTATTACACCCATGTACAGACAGCACCAATTGGACTCTGTATTATGTTTTTAAAAAGAGGGGGTGCATGAAGTTGTAGGAAGAGTTGCAGATAGGACAAAGGAATGGATATGGTCAAATATATGCATGTGTGTGTGTGTGTGTGTGTGTGTGTGTGTGTGTGTGTATGCATGTTTTAACAAAGAGGGGTGATGTGTCTAGCATATGCAAGACTATCACTTCAATTCTCATTCAGTGGGTCAACACTAGATTAAAGGTTTTATTAATGTTTTACTTGGGGAAATACGTGGTACTTCGTGACAGTATACATTAATTGGTTACATTAGAAACTCATTGGTTTATGAGTTTGCTAACTAGGAATAAAATAAGTTATTCAAAGATTTATTTTGATAACAGCATCTCAAATTGAAAAGCCCAATTAAGCATTAAGGGCTTCTCTGACTCCTGACCCCAGGCAGGGTGCCATGGCATGGACTTGGAGGTCAGAGAGCAACTGGCAGGAGTCAGGTCCCTCTGTGTAATACATAGGTCTCTGGGATCAAATCCAGATCCTCAGGCTTGGCGGTATAAGTCCTTATCCACTGAAGCATCTCACTGTGGGTCCACTGTAAGCTCTTCTTATCTGTATTAATTATTATTTCTTCTTTTACTTTTGGGGTAATGGGGACTGAACCCGGAACTTCACTCATAACAGGTAAATAATTTATCACTAAACATAATCCTAGTTTCCCCTTTCCTTTTTAATTTCGGGTTCTTTATCCTAGGGTTAACATAGATGACTGTGAATTGAATACCCTGCCACCATCCAGCACCACATTGCTTTACTGCAGCTTAGAGAAAAAAAATATGAAAATTAGAAATTCAAAGGACAGTGACTTCAAAGTACATATCAATTTTTCAATACTCTACTGACTGAACCTCAGAGCTTATGAATTATATCACTATTCTAAAAGAATGTGAGAAACAATGTTATAATTACTTTTTTATGTATGAGATTTTTTTCCTTTTATTGAAAATTGATTCTTTTCTCATCGAATATATCTTGATTACAGAATCCTCTCCCTTGACTCCTTCTGGTCTTTTCCCACTTTCCCTCGTTTCCTGTATCTCATTAGAAAAAAAACAACAACAACAGGACTCTAGGAGATAACAAACCAAACATGAAAAAGTAAAATAAAATAAGATAAACTAAAAAATCTCACCTCTTTGAAGGTAGACAAGGCAACTCAATAAAGGAGAACAAAACCCCACGAGCAGGCACAAGAATCAGACATCCACTCTTTCACACACTTGGGAATCCCATAAAAATACTAACCTGAAACCTATAATATATATGGAGAAGATCTTGTATACACCCATGAGGGCCTAGGGTTTACTGCGAGCTCATAGGAGGCATGCTCAGGTGATTCAGAGGGCCTTATTCTCCTACTAGTCTCTATTCCCTCTAGCTCTTTTTTAATGTAAATATTTAATACTTTAAATATTTTTGTGGATTATTATTTTTTATTTTATTTATTTTAATTTTTATTTTCTAAATTCTTTGTTTACATTCCAAATGCTTTCTCCTTTCCCAGTTGCCCTACCCCATATGTCCCATAAGCCTTCTATACACTCATTCTCCAATAACCTCCTTCCTTTTTCTCTGTCCTGTTACTCTCCAACAATGCTGGAACAGGCCTTTCCAGGATCAAGGCCCTCTCCTTACTTCTTCATGGGAGTCATTTGATATGCTACGTGTGTCCTGGGTATTCATAGTTTCTGGACTAGTTAATATCCACTTATCAGTGATTGCATTCCATGTATATTCTTTTGTGATTGGGTTACCTCACTTAGGATGATATTTTCCAGTTCCAACCATTTGCCTACAAATTTCATGAATTCACTGTTTTTAATTACTGAGTAGTATTCCATTGTGTAAATATACCACATTTTCTGTATCCATTCCTCCATTGAGGGACATCTGGGTTCTTTCCAGCTTCTGGTTATTATAATTAAGGCTGCTATGAACATAGTGGAGCATTTGTCCTTACTGCATGTCAGGGGATCCTCTGGGTATATGCACAGGAGTGGTATAGCAGGGTCCTCTGGTAGTGTCAAGTTCAGTTTTCTGAGGAACCACCAGATTGATTTCCAGAGTGGTTATACCATCTTGCAATCCCACCAGCAGTGGAGGAGTGTTCCTCTTTCTCTACATCCTCGCCAACACCTGCTGTCTCCTGAGTTTTTAGCTTTAGCCATTCTGACTGGTGAGGTGAAATCTCAAGGTTGTTTTGATTTGCATTTCCCTAACGATTAATGATGTTGAGCATTTCTTAAGGTGTTTCTCAGCCATCCGAATTTCTTCAGGTGAAAATTCTTTGTGTAGATGTGCACCCCATTTTTTAATAGGGTTATTTGGTTCCCTGGGGACTAATTTCTCGAGTTCTTTGTATATATTGGATATTAGCCCTCTATCCGATGTAGGGTTGGTGAAGATCTTTTCCCAGTTTGTTGGTTGCCATTTTGTCCTTTTGATAGTGTCGTTTGCCTTACAGAAACTTTGTAATTTTATGAGGTCCCATTTGTCAATTATTGATTTTAAAGCATAAGCTATTGGTATTCTGTTCAGGAACTTTTCCCCTATGCCCATGTCCTCAAGGGTTTCCCCCAGTTGCTTTTCTATTAGTTTCAGTGTGTCTGGTTTTACATGGAGGTCCTTGATCCACTTGGAGTTGAACTTAGTACAAGGAGGTAAGAATGGATCAATTCGCATTCTCCTGCATGCTGACCTCCAGTTGAATCAGCACCATTTGTTGAAAAGGCTATCTTTTTTCCACTGGATGTTTCCCCCTCCTTTGTTGAAGATCAAGTGACCATAGGTGTGTGGATTAATTTCTGGGTCTTCAATTCTATTCCATTGGTCCACTTGTCTGTCACTGTGCCAACACCATGAAGTTTTTAACACTATTGTTCTGTAGTGTTGCTTGAGGTCTGGGATATTGATTTCCCCAGAAGCTCTTTTACTGTTGAGAATAATTTTAGTTATCCTGGGTTTTTTGTTATTCCAGATGAATTTAAGAATTGCTTTTAATAACTCTGTGAATAACTGAGTTGGAATTTTGATGGGGATTGCATTGAATCTGTATATTGCTTTTGGCAAGATGGCCATTTTAACTATATTAATCCTGCCAATCCAAGAGCATGGCAGATTTTTCCATTTTCTGAGGTCTTCTTTGATTTCCTTCATCAGAGACCTAAAGTTCTTCTCATACAGATCTCTTATATGTTTGTTTAGAGTCACACCGAGATACTTTATATTGTTTGTTGCTATTGTGAAGGGTTTAATTTCCCTAACTTCTTTCGCAGCCTGTTTATCCTTTGAGTATAGGAAGGCTACTGATTTGCTTGAGTTGATTTTATAACCAGCCACTTTGCTGAAGTTGTTTATCAGCTGTAGAAGTTCTCTGGTGGATTTTTTTTTTTGGGTCACTTAAGTATACTATTATATCATCTGCAAATAGTGATAATTTGATTTCTTCCTTTCCAATTTATATCCCTTTGACCGCCTTATGTTGTCTAATTGCTCTAGCTAGAAATTCAAGTACTATATTGAAAAGATATGGAGAAAGAGGGAAACCTTGTCTAGTCCCTGATTTTAGTGGGATTGTTTCAAGTTTCTTTCCATTTAGTTTGATGTTGGCTACTGGTTTGCTGTATAGTGCTTTAACTATGTTTAGGTATGGATCTTGAATTCCTGCTCTTTCCAAGACTTTCAGCATGAAAGGATGCTGAATTTTGTCAAATGCTTTTTCAGCATCTAATGAAATGATCATGTGTTTTTTTTTTCTTTGAGTTTGTTTATGTAGTGGATTGCATTGATGGATTTCCTTATATTGAACCATCCCTGCATCCCTGGGATAAAGCCTACTTGATCATGGTGGATGATCGTTTTGATGTGTTCTTGGCTTCGGTTAGCAAGAATTTTATTTAGTATTTTTGCATAGATATTCATAAGGGATATTGGTCTGAAGTTCTCTTTCTTTGTTGGATCTTTGTGTGGTTTTGGTATCAGCGTAATTGTGGCTTTGTAGAATGAGTTGGGAAGAGTTCCTTCTGTTTCTATTTTGTGGAATAGTTTGCAGAGTATTGGTGTTAGGTCTTCTTTGAAGGCCTGATAGAATTTTGCACTAAAACCATCTGGTCCCGTGCTTTTTTTGGTTGAGAGACTTTCTATGACCCCTTTTTATTTCTTTAGGGGTTACAAGTCTGTTTAAATGATCTATTTGATCCTGATTTAATTTTGGTTTTTGATATCTGTCCAGGAAACTATCCATTTCCTCCAGATTCTCCAGTTGTGTTGAGTATAGGGTTTTGTAATAGGATCTGATGATTTTTTGAATTTCCTCTGTTTCTGTTGTTATATCTCCCTTTTCATATCTAAGTTTGTTAATCTGGATACTGTCTCTGTACCCCTTGGTTAGTCTAGCTAAAGGTTTAATCTATCTTGTTGATTTTTTCAAAGAACCAGCTCCTGGTTTTGTTGATTCTTTGTATGGTTCTCTTTGTTTCTACTTGATTGATATCAGCCCTGGGTTTGATGATTTCCTGTCTTCTACTCCTCCTGGGTGAATTAGCTTCTTTTTTTTCCAGGGCTTTTAGGTGTGTCATTAAGTTGCTAGTGTATGCTCTCTCCATTTTCTTTTTGGAGGCACTCAGGGCTATGAGTTTTCCTCTTAGCACTGCTTTCATTGTGTCCCATAGATTTGGGTATGTTGTGTTTTCATTTTCATTAAATTCAAAAAAGTCTTTGATTTCTTTCTGTATTTCTTCCTTGACCAAGGTATCATTGAGTAGAGTATTATTCCGTTTCCATGTGTATGTGGGCTTTCTGTTGTTTTTGTTGCTATTGAAGACCACTTTTGCTCCATAGTGATCTGATATTAGGCATGGGATTATTTCGATCTTCTTACATTTGTTGAGGTCTGTCTTGTGACCAATTATATGACCGATTTTGGAGAAGGTCCTATGAGGTGCTGAGAAAAAAAGTAAATTCTTTTGTTTTAGGATGAAATGTTCTATATATATCTGTTAAATCTAATTGGTACAAAGCTTCAATTATTTTCACTCTGTCCCTGTTTAGTTTCTGTTTTCCTGATCGGTCTATCAAGGAGAGTAGAGTGTTTTTAATTAATTAATTAATTAATTTTTATTAATCATTTCATTTGTTTACATTCCCAGTTTCCTTTTTGCAAAGCCCCTACTCCATCTCCTCTCCCCTTTGCCTCTATGAGGGTGCTTCTCCACCCACTCACCCACTCCCACCTCACTGCTCTAGCATCCCACTACACTGGGGCATCAAGCCTCCACAGTACCAAATGCTTCCCCTCCTTCTGATGCCAGATAAGGCCATCTTCTACATATCTGCAGCCATGGACCCCTCCATGGTTGATGGTTTAGTCCCTGGGAGATACACTCTATCTGTTTACTCTCATGCTGGTTTCTGTGAGTCTGAGGTAAAGGATTTGATAGAGGCACTGCATTTAGTTAGAGCTGTGTCCAAGGACTCTATTTCTGCATAGTGCTTGGGTGTGGGTCTTTGTACCTGTTCCCATTTGATGCAGAAGTAATCTTCTCTGATAATTGAATAAATCATGAATCTATTAGGATAGCAAAATATCATTAGGAGTTGTTTTTTTAATATATTTTTCATTTTTAAGATTAGTTGTATTTGGTTTTACTCTAAACCTCTTGGCTATCTAGTCTCTGGTGATTGGTCATCTAAGCAGTGTCAGGCATGGGTTTAATCTTGTAGAATGGGCCTTAACTAGACATTGTTAGGTTGGTTATTCCTACAGTTCTATGGTTTCATTGTTCTGACATATTTTGCATGCAGGACAGATTATAGGTCAAAGGTTTAGTGGTTGGGCTGTTGTATTTGTTTCTATTCTGGTAGCTTGTAGAATTCCTTTCCATATCAAAGATACTAGAACAAATAGGTGAAGGCCCAATATAGGCATCAGCTCAACTTATCAATATCCAATGAGTTGTATGGGTATTATCCTCAGCAACTGGGACTCTGCTGTCCCTTTGTCAGAGCGTCCCTGTTGTCCTGGCAGCAGCTTGGCTTGTTTGAAGATTTCCATGGGGCCCCCTTGGCAAACAATTCAATTGAATGTAACCCAGTTTCAGTATTGAAAGCATCAGTTGGTCACAAAAAATAGCCATTTGGGACTCCATCTCCCTCCTTATTAAGAGACCTCATTAGGAACACTTTTGTATATTTTAGGAAGTTTCCACGGCACTAGGTTTTCACACAATCACTCAAATGCCCCCCAATTCCACTGTCCATCCCATATTTCTTCCCTCAACTTTTATCTCCCTCCTCCCCCCCGCCTGATTTTCCTGTTCTAGCCTCTCTGCTCCCAGTTCAACCACAAAATCTATTTGATTTCTCCCTTCCAGGAAATCCATATGTCCTTTTCTCCATACCTATACTCTCTGGGTCTATGGATTATAAATTGATTATCATTTATTTAATTGCTACTATCCTATATAAGTAAATATATAATAGATTTATCTTTCTGGGTCTCAGTTACCTTACTCAGAATGTTTTTTCTCTAGTTTTATCCATTTGCTTGAAAATTTCATGATGTCATTTTTTTTTAAACAAAGCAGCTGAGTGATACTCCATTGTGCAAATGTATCACATATTCTTTATCCATTATGTTGGGAGCTATTAGGTTGTTTCTAGGTTCTGGCTATTATGAATAGAGCAGCAATGAGCATCGCTGAGCAAGTGTCCTTGTGTTAGGATGGAGTGACTTTTGCATGTTTTCCTGAGAGTGGTATAGCTGGATCTTGAGGCAGATCAGTTCCCGACTTTCTGAGGAAGGAACATGCATTTCCATAGTGTCTGTACAAGCTTGCACTTCCTCCATCAACGGGGACATGTTGCCCTAGCCTACATTCTCACCAGCACGACCCATCCCAGACAAGTTGTCACTCATTTTATGGATCTTTGCCATTCTGACAGGTGTAAGAGAATCTCAGAGTAGTTTTGACTTATGTTTCCTTGATGGCTAAGGATGTTTAACATTTCTTTAAGTGCTTCTCAGGCATTTTCTGAACTTTATGTTTAGATCTGTATCCCACTTTTAAATGGGATTTTTTTTATATATAGTTTTTGATATGTATTTTGAAAATTAGTCTTTGATGGCATGTGGAATTGTTAAAAATCTCTTCCCCCCATTTTTGTACGCTGCCACTGTCCATAGTGGTGGTGTTCTCCTCCTTACAGAAGTGTTCATGAGGTCCCATTTATTAATTGTTTGATCTTAGTGTCTGTGCTATTGGTTTTCTTTTCAGAATATTGTCTTTTGTTCAAGTGAGTTCAAGGCTATGTCCCTTCTATTAGGTTCAGTGTATCTGGTTTTGTGTTGAGGTCTTTAATTTTCATGAAGTCCCATTTATTAATTGTTGATCTTAGTGTCTGTGCTATTGGTGTTATTTTTACCATTTTGTCTTTTGTTCAAATGAGTTCAAGGCTATGTCCCTTCTATTAGGTTCAATGTATCTGGTTTGGGGTTGAGGTCTTTAATACATTTGAAGTTGAATTTTGTTAAGGGTGATGTATGGATCTATTTGGATTTTTCTTTTGGCAACCATATACCTTGACTAACAGCATTTGTTGAAGATGCTATCTATTTTCCATTATGTATTCTGTCTTCTTTATTAAAAATAAGGTGTCTGTAAATGTGCAGATTTATGCTTGAGTCTTCTATTAAGTTTCAGTAATCAACATGTCTGTTTTTGTACCAACACCATGTGGTTTACATTACTCAAACTCTGTACAACAACTTGATATCAGAAATGGTGAGACTCCCAGCAGTTCTTTAATGATTAGGGTTACTTTTTTAAAAACTATCCTGGGCTTTTGTTTTTCCATATGAAGCTGAGAGTTTTTCTTTTAAGTGCTGTGAAAAATTGTGTTTGAATTTTGGTGAGGAATGAATTGGTTCTGTAGACTGTTTAAGTTGTACAGCCACTTTTACTATGTTAATCCTGCCAATCCATGAGCATGGGAGATCATGCCATCTTCTGATATCTTCAGCTTCTTTCTTCAAAGACTTAAGGTGTTACCATGCAAGTCTTTCACTTTCTTGGTTAGAGTTAACCCAAGATATTTCATATTATTTGAGGCTATTGTGAAGGGTATTTTTTTTCTTGATTTCATTCTCAATCCAATTGCCATTTGTATATCAGAAGGGCAACTGATTTTTGTGAGTTCATCCTGTGTCTTGCCACTTTGCTGAAGGTGTATATTGGCTGTAGTAGCTTCCTGGTAGAATTTTTGGGATTGTTTATGTATACTTTCATTTCATCTGCTATCAGTGATGCACTGATTTCTTCTGTTCCAGTTTGTATCCCCTTGATCTCCTTTAGTTTTCTCATTACTCTAGCTAAAACTTCAAGGACTATATTCAATAGATATGGATAGAGTAGATAACCTTGTCTTGTTCCTCATTTTAGTGGAATTGCTTTGGGCTTCCTGCCATTTAATTTGATGTTGGCTACAGGCTTTCTGTAAATTGTCTTGATTATGATTACACATGTCCTTTGTATTGCTGATTTCTCTAACATTCTTTTTTTGTTATACAAAAACAATCAACGTGTATTTATTTAACATATGGTATAAGGGTTCAAGCAGACTTAATTAAAAAAATAAATAAAACAAGAATAACATCACAGCTTAGAAGTTAAGAAGATAGGACATACCATGGAAGACAAAAGAAGACACATGTAGACACTTGACAGCTTGGGCCAGGGCTCTTGGCTGCAGACCTGCTTATGTAGATTTCTTACAGGTACTTCGTAAATGCTGTGGGGTTTTTCCAAAGCTCTGCAGCATGTGTGTTCAAAGAGCTATCCTAGCAGGCTCTGGATAGAGAGCAAGATGGTCCTGACATCATATAGTTGCCCTGGGTGTCCTCATTGGGGTGGTAGCAAGGTGTGAGGAACTTTACTGTAGGGGTGTTGTAAGAGTGGCCACTGTGAAACTCTAGGGAAAGTTTATACTTCAGATCATCACATAAGATGCTGACTGTTCCAAGGATGGTCCTTACCCATTTGAACAGGTTGTCTGATTCAGAGAAGGTGGAAATTCCTTTTTTAGCAGACATCATGAGTATCATCAGCTCCTTCTGCAGTCTCTTGCCCACATGGCCTGGAGCCCCTCTTGGGCTTGACTGCCTTGCAAAAGGCAGCAATGTTGGCTGTTGCAGTTTATGCAAGGCCGTCCCAGAGGCGCTGACACAGAGACAGGAGTGTGTACACAAGCACAACTTCTCCAACATTCGTTATCATGAAGGGGTATTGGATTTTTCTCAAAGGCCTTTTCTGCATCTAATGAAGTGATCATTTCTTCTTTTGTATTTCAGTTTCTTTACCTGGTGGATTACGTTTACTAATTTTCGTATATTGAACCATACCCACATCTCCTGGATGAAGCCTACTTGATCATGGTGAATGATCTTTTCAATGTGCTCTTATTTCAGTTTTTCTGAGTATTTTTGTATCTGTGTTCACAAGTGAAATTGACCTGTAATTCTGTTTTTTTGTTGTTGTTGGGTCTTTATGTGGTTTGGGGTTCATACTGCATGGCCTCATAAAATGAGTTGAGCAATGTCCCTTCTGTATTTATTTTGTGGAATAATTTGAGGAGTATTGAAATTAACTCATTTTGAAAGTGTGACTGAATTCTGCACTAAAACCATCTGACCCTGAACTATTTTTCGGTGAGAGACTTTGGCAGTGGTTGACTTTTAATGGCTACTTTTATCTCATTGGGATTGTAGGTCTGTTTAAATTGCTTTTCAATTTTGACATTTTACATAGTTTTACCACCAAATATTATGGAAATAAATTAGGCTCATATATAATAAATATACTGCATTCTTTAAAGATCTGATAATGCTCTTTAGGCTGTAAATTCTCTCACTGATACATTTTATTCAAAGCTCAGTAAATAGTTTGGGTTTTAATTCATTGAATAACTCATGAAGGAAAATTTTTCTAATCCTTTCATCTGTGTATCCATAATTGTATCTATTCATCCTGGTGTCTAGCCATGCATTTGAGTTACTGCAAGGTTAACAGTCATTATTTACAAAGCTTATTTTGGAGTATCTGCTGTGTGCAATGCCAGAGTTCAGTCTGGTCATTGGGCTCAGTGGGTCATATGCAAGATTTCCAAGTAATTCTCTAATTATTATAAACTGGCTTAGTCATTCAGTGACTAAAAGATGCTGACTTTGAATTACTGAAACTTCTTAGTTTGCTAAGACTGTAGAATACACTATAGGATAAATATTTCTTCAGGCCACTAAAACTTTTTATATGTTGATTTTTTTTTTGTTTGCTTGTTTGTTTTTTTGAAGATGGTTTGGTTTCCCTGTGTAGCTCTGGCTGTCCTAGAACTAGACTGTGATAAAGTCTAGCCTTGAACTAGTCAGGTATCTGCCCTGCCTCTGCCTCATGAGTGCTGGGATCAGTGTAAGTGCCACCATGATCAACTCTACATATTGATTCTTTTATGCTTGGGGTTTTAAATTCAATGCTATAATTTTGGCTATGAATGTTGCAATTTCTGGCTTGAAGTTTTGGTCATGATTGTTTTCATTTTATTTGATACATTTTTCAAGTATATAAATATAATCACACTTGTCTATTATTGAATAGCAAAATATTCCCTTTACATGATAGCATGTGTGATTTGTATCTTATTTATGGGTGCTGGGTACATATTTTATGATCTGCATGTGTCCTGGGCACAGGCTCATGTACTGACAGTTTATTCTCAACCTGATGGCACTGTGATGGGAGGTTTTTGGAAGCAATTGGAGGCAGTAGATCATTTGGAGCAGGTTCTCAGTCACTGTATTTTGTCCTGGGTGTCTCTTTCCTTCTTTTTGTTTCTCTGTCTGTCTGTCACTTTCCTCTCTCTCTTATTGGCCACCTTGCATGAATATTCTTTTTTTCTATGATATTCTCCCAAAGTTGGCCTTGGACTGAAATTTATGCTGGAGCCATAAGGTCTAATAGATCTTTTCTTCTTTAAAATTTTTCTTAGGAGTTTGTAATCGTGTCATGAAAGTCTTCTAGCACTATGAGTATACACACATTCATACATATACATATGATAGTCAATATATACTCATAATACCAAATTCTAGGCTGTCTTTGCATTCAGGAAATAAGATACACTAGCAAACACCACAGCTTAGAGAGTTAATGAACTTTACTGTAAGGTGGCTTTAAGCTTTTATTCTATAATTCCAATTTGTTTGCAGCTTCTCATTCTTGGCAAATATTACTAGAGTAATCATGATCAGCAATTAAGAAACTAAAATGCTCAGGCAATAATATGAGGAAATCTGATAACTTGGTAGAAAGAGAAAACTACAATTCAGACACCAAAATTCTGAAAGGACGGATACTGATAAACATCGATAAACTCTACTGCATAAGTTCCTACCTCTTTCCTATTTTATAATTCATAAATACTTCAACTGTCAAAAATATTTTTCTTTCTCACATATTCTTTAAAATTTTTTTACAATTAAGTTTATAAAAATTTCTTCCAAATATTTAATAAAATTGAATTCCTAGTGAGGCTAGATTAGCCTAGACACTTTAAATTGTTTATTCCCTGCAATGTAAAGTAACGCTATCAGTTACTTTTACTGGGATCTAACTTCCTGTTTGTTTCTTTCTGGAGGTTTCATTGAGAAGCCATCTGTTAATAAGATTTGCTTAAATGAATGCATATTGAAAGTCCCAATAAGCAGAAACATTGCTTGCTAGATTGTGGCTTAAAATATTTTATTGTCTATTCTCAGAAATTTCTTGAAAGTTCTTACTATTAGCATAATTTCAAAGTCATTCTGCAATCAGAAGCATGAATATACCACGGTAGTGCTCTTCCAATTGCAAAGTTCTTTGTTGATGCATCTTCTTCTCTGAATGACACTGGAGAACATTTCTTGGTGTTAATGCTACCACTGCTCAAATCTTGAAATGCATGTTAAAGAACTTCATAATTATTTTAAAAATCATTGGTATTTAATGTAGATGTGTTGGTTTTTCACTTATAGTTCTCATTTTCTTCTTCCAACATTAGATTTGTTTTCTCTGCTGCCATTCATGTTCATCTCTCTTCCTCCATTCTTCCTCCATGGGAGTCTCTGAGATTTCTCTACTAGAAGATGTTGAAAGGGTTGAAGTTAAATTAACATGTATAAATGTTAGGGACAGACAGGAATTCAGCAGCAAAATGAATGATAATGGACTTCCTTCCATATGTTAAATCTGACAGTCTTTATGGGTTATTCTCATACTGTAAAAAGTTCCTCTTTTGTCAGAGGGATGGGTGCTGGTGGCTGCTCCTCTACCTTTATTTGTTAATAATCCCAGAGGAAGAAAGATAGATGGTGTCTCTCCAAATCTGTACACTAGCTTATGAGAATAAAGAGGTTGGTCTTGTACGTAAGCCATATATCATTTTGGGAACCAATCACAGTAGTTGGAGAACGCAGTTGATCTGATTGGCCAGTCTAGCATGACTTACCCAAAGAAGAAGATTCAGGCACTTTTTAGCCTCCTCATGATGACAGGGAAGCAGATATATTGAGTAACAGTGTAAGTGCTTCATCGCAGAGTGACAATCTGAGCCCCCTAGTTTCATTTGTATTACTAAAGACATAATTCTACTTCCAAAGTGCTTACAGTGTCTAAAGCCTATTGTGTAGGCATGAAAATTTGTACTGTCTTTGTATTCTAAATTGAACATGATAAATTGTCCTCCTGAATATATAGACTTACTTTGGAAAGAAATATTAGTCTATTGATAGTGCCTCACAATGACAAGTGACAACACATATACAAGGGACATGCAAGTCAAGATTGCCTGAGAGTAGAATCATGTAAGAATAGCGAAATGTATTTTAAATCCATTAGAAAGGCTTCAATAGATAACAGTAATGAGTTTTACAACATCCAGGTCAGAAACACCAAACAAGCAGCTACTTCACTCCACAGGATCCATTAATCATTGTGTCTGCACAAGTGATCTTTTAAAATGGACCATGCCCATGGTAGGTAGGGAAGATGCCCATCTGTGAAATGTTCAGGCAGAAGCCCACACAGATATTAACCACAGTGACAGTGGTTATATATTAAATATTGAAGGCTGTGATAACATTAGGGAAAAAAAGATGAGGGAAAACGAATGAAAATATTTTAGCCAGACAAATGATTATTCATTTTTGGTACCCTGCAAAAATTTTCCCATGCTCAGCATAAAACTAAACACAATCTTTCCCCAAATCTGATTGGGTTGTTTCACTGATTGACTTTATCACTTGCTGAATCACAAGGGACCCTTCCCAGAGGCCCCAAAATTCTTCCACCTGCATGCTTCAGATAGTATTCACTGATGTGTGCGTTGATTCAAATGCGTTTGATTCCAGAGCCACTGTATGCCAATTCACTTGTTATTATAGGAAAACCACGAAATATTAGTGAATGTGAGCAATAGTTGTTTCTGAGAAAACCTAAGTTGCATCTATTGTGAACTCTTATTTTCAAAAGTACATTGCAGCGTTGAGGGAGTGTTTTAGCTTCCTGTCTTCTGAATTCAGGAAGATTCAGGAAGCTGAAGGAGAAAGCCTCATGAATGCCTTCACAGGCTCCCTTGCAGTTTGTGCTTTCCACACGTTCTGGCCAATGAGAACCTCTGGGCATGGGATGGGGGGAGGGAAATCAAGGGAGGTTTCAATGTTTGTTCCCCTTCTCCCCTGTGAATCAACAGGAGGTGATCTCCTGCACCAAAGTTCTCACTTGTGGACACACAGAGGTCTCTCTTTGGTGACCACGCCTTCCCATTTCCTCTCAGACATACAAGTACTAATGCTGTTCCATTTTTGCCAGCCCACAAGCTCTGTGTTTCTCCATGCTTTGCCTAGGTCTTCATTATCCTTCCCATGTTTAAGCTTACTCATTTTGAGTGTACCTTCCAGTTCATCCCAGTACTCCAATAGACACAAGACCTGGAAAGAGGTTAAAAAAAATGTCACCTCCAGTCAATTCTGGTGGCAAAATTTGACTTCATTGCTTCCTATGCTGATAGAAGAAAGCAAAACATCAAGGAAAACTTTCAAATTACAATCAAATATTCAGAAGCGTGTGATTAATAAGTTCCTTACAGGCACATGTTCTGTTCCTACTGCACAGGGGGAAACTAATTATTTATAGCTTTGTTTAATTCAGTGTCTGTCACCAGATTTAATAAGTACACATTACTGGTACTACTTGAAATTTGGTAAAAAAAAAAAAAGTTTAATTTGTGATTAAAACCAATATTTTTTCAGATGTATGCTCTAATAAAGTCCTAAACACTGACCAGATAACTTCTGAATGAGATTTAGGAAGAATATTCGTTAGGCATAACTAGATTTGACCATGTAGAGAAGTTTTATTCATGTCTTTTCATACCAACAGAATTGAAGTAAAGTAAAATGTGCAAATATAAATGTGGTAAAAAATATGAATCATGAAAATGCATGTTATTTTGACAGTAGAACCACATGGGTCATGGTGCCATACATACATGTGCGTACCTACATCTGATCATCTAACCTATTGGAAAATCCTGTATTTGTTAGTTTTCTGCTGCACTATGTCCTGAGGTTTCAACATTTTTCTTTTTTTTTTTTAAATTAAATTGTTATATTTAGGCATGACATTTTACTCTCCTTTCAAAAACAATTTTTCATTTTTTAACATAATTATATTATTATATCATTTCTTCATTCCCTTTCTACTTTTCTTTTTTTAATATTTTTATTTTCTATATTCTTTGTTTACATTCCAAATGATTTCCCCTTTCCCAGATCCCCCCTCCCCATATGTCCCATAAGCCTTCTTCTCTCCACCCATTCTCCAATCACCTCCCTCCTTTTTCTCTGTCCTTATATTCCCCTCCAATGCTAGATCAATCCTTTCCAGGATCAGGACCCTCTCCATACTTCTTCATGGGAGTCATTTGTTATGCGAATTGTGCCTTTGGTATTCAGAGTTTCTGGGCTAATTAATATCCACTTATCAGAGATTACATTCCATGTGTATTCTTTTGTGATTGGGTTACCTCACTTAGGATGATATTTTCCAGATCAAACCATTTTCCTAAAAATTTTGTGAATTCATTGTTTCTAATTGCTGAGTAGTATTCCATTGTGAAAATATACCACATTTTCTGTATTCATTCCTCCTTTGAGGGACATCTGGGTTCTTTTCAGCTTCTGGCTATTATAAATAAGGCTGCTATGAACATAATGGAGAATGTGTCTTTATTGCATGACAGGGAATCCTTTGGGTATATGCCCAGGAGAGGTATAGCAGGATCCTCCGGAAGTGTCATGTCCAGTTTTCTGAGGAACTACCAGACTGATTTCCAAAGTGGTTGTACCATCTTACAGCCCCACCAGCAGTGGAGGAGTGTTCCTCTTTCTCCACATCCTTGCCAACACCTGCTGTCTCCTGAGTTTTTGACCTTAGCCATTCTGACTCCCTCAATGTGGGATTGCTTCAAGTTTCTCTCTGTTTCTCTCTTGTGTGTGGGTACACACATGTGCTCACATGTTAGTACAAGTCACGGTGCATGTGTGAGGTGAAAGGATGAGATCAGGAGTCAGTTCTCTTTTTTTTTATTCGATATATTTTTTATTTACATTTCAAATGATTTCCCCTTTTCTAGCCCCCCACTCCCCGAAAGTTCCATAAGCCCCCTTCCCTCCCCTTGTCTTCCCACCCACCCCTTCCCACTTCCCTGTTCTGGTTTTGCCAAATACTGCTTCACTGAATCTTTCCAGAACAAGGGGCCACTCCTCCTTTCTTCTTGTACCTCATTTGATGTGTGGATTATGTTTTGGGTATTCCAATTTTCTAGGTTAATATCCACTTATTAGTGAGTCAGTTCTCACCTCCCACCTCCTACCCTTGGGGCAGGGTCCCTTATTGCTCACCACCATGTATGCCCGGATTGTTCGTATGCATGCCACAAAGGTTCTGAGCTTCCCCTTCCCCCGTACCCTATTTCACCACAGAAGCTTTGGGATGTCAGTCATCCGCTATTACATATAGCTCTACCCACTACTTCATAAAGCTTTGTGGAGCATCCTGAGATCCGAAGTAGATATTCACACATGTGTGGCAAGCATTTTAACCCCTGAGCTATCTTCTTGGGTCCAAAATGATGTGACACTTTAAAAACCACATCACCATGAACTGCACATCATATTTTTCTCAGTACTTTATATGTGGAAGACATATGACAATCTAGTGTGGTAAGTTGTTTATTCCTCCCATTTAAAGAGAAGGCACCTGAAACACAGAATTGAAGGATTTGTTTAAAAATCACTATCTATACCCTTAACCTAGAGCTTTTAGGAACATTTTTGTTCCATGTTTGACACACTTTCCCTTCTACAGCCCACAAAAGGAATATCTTCCCTAGGTCATTCTATATTAAGAACACTTAATTTTTCTCATGGAAAATTCATGAGATTCATTGTATCTTACTTACTTATTTATTTAGAGACAGATTCTTACTGTATAATATTGACTGTCTAGGTATTTACTGGAGTGAGTAACCTTAAACTCATAAAGGTAAACCTGCCTCTGCCTCGCCAGTGCTGGGATTAAATTATGTGTCAGCACTCCTGGCCATATGATTCATTTTAGACTGAATTCTCTTCAATGGGAAAAGCATTTCAATTGCTGGGCATACTGGGCCATTTAAACAATAATATTTTTGTTTCAACTTACAGAAATAAATATTTTTCACTTTCTCAAAAAGTGTCTTTGGTGTGTGTGTGTGTGTGTGTGTGTGTGTGTGTGTGTGTATGCAAAGAAAAAGATGCAATGAATTTGAGAGAGATTAAGGATGTGGGAATGGTGCCTGGGAAAGGTTGAGGAAGAGAGTGGAAGAGAGAGAATAATGTAATTAATATTGTAATTATATTTTAATTAAAAAGTAAAGAAGTGTCACCTTATTCATCTACAGGGGACTAATCTAATTTTAATCAAGGAATATCATTCTATGGAGTCCAATGATGAAACACTATATGGAGATACTCAAATCCCTTCAGTCTCTGTCCTATAAAATCATGCAGTGAAGCTCTTACTTTTTTCCTTTACTGTGGTGACCTAGGAGATTAAAGGTAACCTATTGTATCCATATGGGATGGAAAGGAGTGCCTAGCCTGTTCTCAACTGTAAAGTGAATAAAAATTAACTTTGTTATTCTATGATGCATAACCAGAAAGACTATGCCACCAGCAACTAGAGCAGAACAGGCGGCATTAACCTATGCTTTTAGAAATAGATGGATAGGCAAGAACATCAAAATCTTGGGTCAATACTGCTTGCCTTGGCAAGGTGATTATAAGTGCATGTCTAAGAAAGAAACTGGCCACCGCATGAATGAATCAAGAGAAGCAAACTGTGGAAATCGGAGTCTTGCATGTAAGAAGATCTTGAATCCTTGATGATGAGAAGTCCCAAGAAATTGAATAAGGTCCTAATATAGCAAATTTCAGCAGGACATAGACTTATTACTTTTGGTTCCAGAGATTTTCCAAGGAAAAAAGGCATTGGCTTAGGAGAGACTATGGTGACAGGGAGGGTGAGCAAGGTTCTGATCCAGGAAACAGACATAGGGTTTGAGAACTCCTCTGTCAAAGAACTCTGCACTTGCACATGGGGCCAAAAGTAAGCATACCAGAAACCTACTAACTTCTGAGGTGTTTACATTACTAAGAAAACTACAATCCTGATCTCTGAAAAAAAAATCATTTGTATTTTTCAGACCTCAAACTACTCTTAGGTCCCAAAACCTTTGAAGAAAAAAAGTCAAGCTGCAAAGGCTATCACAGTTCATGTGTAAGCCTGGTCTCCAATATCCACATTAGATGTGGCTGGGGAGAACAATGGACAAAGGAGATGTCCTTGCCACAAAACCATGGCTGACAGAATGCCTCAGTCGAAGGCATTCTCCTTTCACAGAGAGGAGCCCTGCTGGTGGGGTCAGCAAGTAAAACTCTATATGTATACTTATCATAACTCTCTGAACAAGCTCCATTTCTTAAATGACAGTGTTATCAAGTTTCCAGATATAGTGAGTCATCTTAACAGAAAAAAATTTGCTTTAAGTAACAGAAGCAAATATTGTTTCATCCCTGAAATGCAAGCTTGAAGTAAGTGTAAATACACAATAAGATAATGATGGGCATTGTAACAATTTGAAATACATTATAGAGCTTGCATGCTTGCTCTGTGGAAAATTGCAATTGCGAGCACCCCATTTGGGAAACCTCCAGTAACTGTCTAAATACTCAGGAAAATGAAAATCTCACTGAATTTGAAAGTGATATGGCATTATAAGATTGAATTCTGGGCAGTAGTTACATCCTTATGGTCTTATTCTTATTTGATTTCTGTGTATACAGTAAGCATAGTCTTGCTGGTTGGATTGAGGTTTAAACCAGTGTTCCCAAGGAGGAGCAGGTCAAAGGGAAATGTTGCCTATATATATTTTTTTTACTACCAGCTTTAGTTTAAGGCTGAGAGGACTCATTATTTTACAACAAAATAAATGCGCTGCACTATGGAATAACAGATCACATCTTTTAGAAGAAGTCTTGGGATAAGATGCATAACTGCAAATGAATTCATGCCTACAGCAATCATATCTGACAAGTGTCTCTGGGCTGAATCACTTGGCAGGAACAAGTTAACTGAGAACTGGAGGATGAGAGAGAACAGAAGGAATTAAGGAGTGTAGGAGGCATTCTACAATTTAGCAAGATGGCTAGTGATGCCTTGTGATAGTTATATATAAAGTCCCACTGGTCTTAGGACACTGGGAAGAAGAACTAGATGGTATCAGGACTTTTAAGATAGAAAGTGCTGAGTAACTATGATGGTAGAGTCGTAGCCTACATATATCAACTAACTGTATTTTACATATTTACCTTCCTCCTACTCAGCTCTTCATTTAAAATTAAGTCAGCACAGTTCAAATATTAGTATTTCATATGAGAACTAATGTTTCTATCTCTGGATTGATATGAAGAATACATCAACTCTATGGGCTAGTGAGATACTCTATTATACCCTCACACTTGTCATTATGATGTGTTGGAACATGGTCTAAGAATGGAGTTGTGTAGGAGAATTCTTAGTACTTGTGTGAAAACTCCATGAAAATAAGGGTCTTGTGACCTAAGTTTCTTCAAAAACAGAATTGTTCTTGAAATGTGTTTTTAATCTCCTTCAGGTTTAGCAGATTGGAGTGAGTTTACTTCAACTTATTTATTATACTTGGCTATTATTATTTATTTATATGCTCCTATGGAAAAGACATGCTTTTGCTACATGCAGTTTGTCTGCCATATGTGACTTGTCCTTATAATTGTACACTTTACTCATGTGACTCTTTCTAATCCCCAGAGGGGAGTTCAATGTCATAATCATAATTGTCCAATGCTCTGAATAAAGTTGGCTAATGCATCAGGCTTTAGTCTGCCTTATTTATTGACTCCATTTTCCCAAGGTCCTAGCCTCTAGAATAGTGGCAAGGGTGAACATAAGATCAAGAACAAACATTTGTGGCAACTACAGGTGCTGGGTCCTGCATGGTCTTGGAAGAAAGAGTGTACTATGTTTTACTATCTCTGGAGCAGAGCCAGCATTGGCCACCATGAATGTTGACAGTTGCTCAGCATGAGGCTTTGTATAAATATATATATATATGTGTGTGTGTGTGTGTGTGTGTGTGTATACCGCTCTGCCAAGGATAATGACTCTATGATAATTAGAGACAGCTTGAGCCTGACAGGTGAGGGTTTATCTATGTCTTTAGCAAAAATGGTAAATTCTGTAACCTTCAGGATAGCTCTTAAGGCTGTGGGAAAGAATTCTGAAAGCATGAGTTCAAAAATGAATAATTTCTCAACTATGCAAAATATAAGAATGCACTATGAATTATATGAAGGACTTCATAGACCTAAAAGAATATACACAGCCACACTGTGAGGAAGCTTGTTAGAAAGATACAAAGGCAGGCAGATTCAAAGGCAGTCAGATTCTGGAGTTCAAGGTTGGCCTGGGACAGAGTGGTCCAGGTGTGGTTGGAATGATAATCTCAGGATGGGATCTCACACAGCTAAATTTATTGTTTGTGCTTACAAAAGCAGGCAAATCTCTGAATTCATTTGCAATTTAAAAAAATGTGTTTGCTGTCTTTTTCTAAGAATCATAGAGCTGGGGTCATGGTATGCTGATTCATGAAATAATCAAAAGGGAATCTGGAGTAAATGACTGTATTGATATGTAAATGAAACACTGGGCTTTGGTCTGGGAGAGCTGAGCTATCTCAGGAACTGTCTGGAGATCTCCAGAGAAAGCTGACTTGAGCAGAACTCAGGCCATCAACTTGTACCCCATGATTGACTTCAAGTCACTTTTTTGCTGCTTTCTTTTTTATTTATTTATTTTTTTTATTTACATTGCAAATGATTTCCCCTTTTCTGGGTCCCCACTCCCCGCAAGTCCCATAAGCCCTCTTCCGTCCCCCTATTCTTCCATCTACCCCTTCCCACTTCCCTGTTCTGGAATTCCCCTATACTCTTGCACTGAGTTTTTCCAGAACCAGGGCCCACTCCTCCATTCTTTTTGGACATCATTTAATTTGTGGATTATGTCCTGGGTATTCAAAGTTTCTAGGCTAATATCCATTTATCAGTGAGTGCATACCATGATTGATCTTTTGAGACTGGGTTACCTCACTTAGTATGATGTTCTCCAGCTCCATCCATTTGTCTAAGAATTTCATGAATTCATTGTTTCTAATGGCTGAATAGTACTCCATTGTGTAAATATACCACATTTTTTGTATCCATTCCTCCGTTAAAGGACATCTAGGTTCTTTCCAGCTTCTGGCTACTACAAATAGGGCTTCTATGAACATAGTGGAGCATGTGTCCTTATTGCATGCTGAAGAATCCTCTGGATATATGCCCAGGAGTGGTATAACAGGGTCCTCAGGAAGTGACATGCCCAGTTTTCTGAGGAACCGCCAGACTGATTTCCAAAGTGGTTGCACCATCTTGCAATCCCACCAGCAGTGGAGGAGTGTTCCTCTTTCTCCACATCCTCGCCAACACCTGCTGTCTCCTGAGTTTTTGACCTTAGCCATTCTGACTGGTGACCTCCACATAAAACCTGACACACTGAAACTAATTGAAAAAAAAAAACTGAGGAAGACCCTGGAGGACATGGGCACAGGGGAAAAGTTCCTGAATAGAACACCAATAGCTTATGCTCTAAGATCAAGAATTGACAAATGGGACCTCATAAAACTACAAAGTTTCTGTAAGGCAAAGGACATTGTCAAAAGGACAAAACGTCAACCAACAGACTGGGAAAGAATCTTCAGCAACCCTAAATCCGACAGAGGGCTAATATCTAATATATACAAAGAACTCAAGAAAGTAGAACCCAGAGATCCAAATAACCCCATTAAAAAGTGAGGTACGATGAAATCTTAGGGTTGTTTTGATTTGCATTTTCCTAATGACTAATGAAGTTGAGCATTTTTTAAGATGCTTCTCCGCCATCCGAAGTTCTTCAGGTGAGAATTCTTTGTTTAACTCTGTACCCCATTTTTAATAGGGTTGTTCGGTTTTCTGGAGTCTAACTTCTTGAGTTCTTTATATATATTGGATATTAGCCCTCTATCTGATGTAGGATTGGTGAAGATCTTTTCCCAATTTGTTGGTTGCCGATTTGTCCTCTTGATGGTGTCCTTTGCCTTACAGAAACTTTGTAATTTTATGAGGTCCCATTTGGGGAAATGCAAATCAAAGCAACCCTAAGATTTCATCTTACACCAGTCAGAATGGCTAAGATTAAAAATTCAGGAGACAGCAGGTGTTGGAGAGGATGTGGAGAAAGAGGAACACTCCTCCACTGCTGGTGGGGTTGCAAATTGGTACAGCCACTCTGGAAATCAGTCTGGCGGTTCCTCCGAAAACTGGGCACCTCACTTCCAGAAGATCCTGCTATACCACTCCTGGGCATATACCCAGAGGATTCCCCACCATGTAATAAGGATACATGCTATACTATGTTCATAGCAGCCCTATTTATAATTGCCAGATGCTGGAAAGAACCCAGGTATCCCTCAACAGAAGAGTGGATGCAAAAAATGTGGTATATCTACACAATGGAGTACTATTCAGCCATTAGAAACAATGAATTCATGAAATTCTTAGGCAAATGGATGGAGCTAGAGAATATCATACTAAGTGAGGTAACCCAGACTCAAAAGGTGAATCATAGTATGCACTCACTAATAAGTGGTTATTAACCTAGAAAACTGGAATACCCAAAACATAATCCACACATCAAATGAGGTACAAGAAGAAAGGAGGAGTGGCCCCTGGTTCTGGAAAGACTCAGTGAAACAGTATTTGGCAAAACCAGAACGGGGAAGTGGGAAGGGGTGGGTGGGAGGACAGGGGAAGAGAAGGGGGCTTACGGGACTTTTGGGGAGTGGGGGGGTTAGAAAAGGGGAAATCATTTGAAATGTAAATAAATTATATCGAATAAAAAAAATTTAAAAAAAAAGTGGGGTACGGTGCTAAACAAAGAATTTTCACATGAAGAACTTCGGAGAGCTGAGAAACACCTTAAGAAATGTTCATCATCATTAATCATTAGGGAAATGCAAATCAAAACAACCATGAGATTTCACCTCATACCAGTCAGAATGGCTAAGGTTTTTACTGCTTTCAAACACCTCTTCTCTTAGACCTCTCTCCAAGCCAAGGCTGGTCCTTAGCACACAGGTGTTATGTCATCCTGTGGGATGTATTGTTTTTTTTTCCTCTCAACTGATAAAGAGGAAGAATAAGAGTCTGAGCTATATCAATTTTCCTCTAATAGGATGAGAAAACAAAAAGGGAGATGAACAAAGACTAAGATAACCAAAAGATTAAAACCAGATTCACTGGTTTCCAAGTCATAATCGAATCATGGTCCTGTCTTCTGTTTTCTTCCTTGCTTCCATTTGTGTGAGCTGGATTTCTGTCTCTTGTAATTGAAACTCCTAACTCCATAAGGCTTCATACATTTTGCATCGCATCAGGTTTTTAATCATTCCTCCCAGTTTTCACCTCCAAGTCACATCAGGACTACTCATCTTAATCTTATTTTTCCAGTGTTTGCTGCTCTTTGGATTTCAAGGTTTTTGAACTTCCTGTTTTTTCTTGATTCTTATAAGGAATATTCCTCATAGGCAAAGATTATCCTCAGTTGGCTTAAGAAGCATGTATGGAGTTTACTCTGTTTGGGATTTTATTTGCCCATTTGATTTTGTTTCTGTCTGGCTTTACCTTGTTTAGATACTGAAGATGATGAATTTTATACAAGAAATGGATATACTGCCCTCTGGCATCTGGTTTGCGTTGGTCAATGTGCAGCATATGTCAGAAAAAGAACAGAGGATTCAGGACAACTCCTGAGCTTTTGGCTTCCCTCCTTGACTGGATGCAGGAAAAATTCTTACCTCCCCGTTAGTTCTTGCCAGGTAACTCTTGTGTGAATGTCGGTCAGGATCTGTAAGTTGTTTCGACCACTAGCTGAAGAGGCTGTGGCTTTCCAATGTGTTCATTATCCAGTGAAATTTCTCCTTAGGACCTTCATAATTCATTACCTTTACTATTCTTCTCAACTCCTTTGTTAATACAGGCCATGTTTCTCAAAGTTTGTACAATAGCATCTTGCACATAGTAGGACCCAAGGCAGCAGTGATTTTACATTCTATTCCCAGCTTTACCACTTATGAAATAGTTATTGGGTAAATATCAGTCCATTACTTGTTATATCCTGGACACTATTTTGACATTTGTGTTATGAAGATGAATGTGGCACCATAAGATGTCATCCATAAGAATTCAGAATAAACTCTCGACAGACACAAACCTGTAGCACCTCACATTTGGACTGCACAGCCTCTAGAACTACAAGAATTAGATATCTGTTGTCTACAAACCACATTAACATTTTTTCTGTTCTTTGTCAAGACAGGGTTTCTCTGTAGCCCTGGTTTTTCCAGAACTCACTCTACAGACCAAGCTGACCTTGAACTCAGAGGTTCACCTGCCTCTGTCTCCCAAGTGTTGGGATTTAAGTTCTGTGCGATTATGTCTGGCTATAAGCCACATAACCTCTGACATTTCCTTATAGAAACACATTTGCACTAAGACAGTGGACAATAGGCAACAACACACTAAGTTAATAAACATAAATCAGGAAGGTGAGCCCTCTGTGAATACTACTAATAGATATATAGGTTTAAAAATGTGTATCTAAAATCACAAATGATGGGAGTGAACTTATAGAGAAGGTTACAAATAATGCATATTCATTCATTCATTCATTCATTCATTCATTCATTCTTGTTGCCTGTGCCCTGGACAGCTCTCAGCTCAACCTTACCTGCTCTTAGGGGTTGGGAATGAGTTGGTACAGAGTCAACCACACTGATTCCGGGAGCAGGTGAGAATGCTGTAGGAAGCTCCTTTAATATCCTCCCCTGATGCCCCCATTGGTCCCAAGAAAGTATCTATTCTAAGCACCAGTTCTTGATTGGCTGCTGTTGTTTACACCAGTAATCTCTGCTCTCTCAGGCAGTCCTCAATTAGGTCCTCCTGAAGGAGATGCTTCTGCACGGGGCCTCCAGCATTTACATAGCAGCAGCCCTGCCATTCCTGCTACACATTCATTCATCAAAATGTAGGTTTTGTAGATGTTAAGAGTTCACAGTTTTATTTTGTGAGGCTTCAAGAGAAAAAACATGATTGCTGTCATGGATAAATTGAATGCTACTTCATATGTTAAATAGAACTAAAATAACCTGGTATACACATCACAATAGTAAGAGAAGGAGACCAGTATCATTTTAGACTGATGAGAGTCCTTTTTGGTTCTAGAACACTATTTTTTTTTTCATTTCTGAATTTTAAAAATTATTTTATTTATTTACATTCTAGTTATTTTCCTCCTCAGTCCCCTCCCCGCATTGTTCCTCATTCCATTCTATTCCTCCTCCCCTTTGCTTCTGAGAGGGTGCTACCCCACCGTCCAGTCTCCCTCTTCCCTGGAGCCTCAAGTCTCTTGAGGATTAAGCACACAAGAATACTATTTTTTATAATAAAGGACTTACTTGTTTTTAGAATCCTGAACAAAGGATCACTCCTCAGCCTTTCTGCTAAGTTCAAGGGTAGAATCCCAAAAGAAAGGACCTAATGTCCTTATCTCTATATACCCATAAGCCTGCTTCTCTCTAGCAGCACTCAAAATGCCCTTTAAGAGGGCCCAGTGCTCTCCATGTTTCTGTCATTTGCTATTCCAATATCTCATTGCTGTAGCCCAGGGGACTCCAATACATCATCTTCTCTCTTCTGTCTGAGCAGTCGCCTCTCAAGTTCTTTTAGGAAACTTTATCATGTCTGACTTTAAGTGTTTTCAACCAAGTCCCCTCAGAACACTCTATCTCTATTAAAATCAATTCCTTTATGTGAGGCTGTATTTTTACTTGCCTTTTGAGGGACAGGGAAAAGAATAATTTCACAATTCTTGAAATATCTATTTGTACCTTTTGAGAAATGGATAAAATGTTCTCAAGTTTCAAGTGTACCCATGACTGATGGAAATGTCGTGAAGTAGCAATGTTTTTCTGCCCCCATATATCCATGAACAGATGTGCTCTACATGCAAATAATGGGCTTAAAAAGAGCTGAAAGAAATCACATAGAACATGAGTAGGAAAGCCATAGTATAAATTCAAAACCTTGCAAATGCCAGTATTGTATATGATGAGACAGAATAGTGCAGTGGTTAACTAATACTGCAGTAGATCAATGGGGTAATTGAAATGTTAACAAGTTGACCTTAGATTATAAGAAGGTGACCTTAGAATGTTACTAATCTTTGTGACTCAGTTTTTCCTTTATACTATAGAAAATACTCCTACTACAGGTACAACATGAAGTTATTTGAATATTAAATGAAAATTGCATGTAAAACGCTTAGAACTGTGTTCATGTGGTAATGATTATCACAGCAATTGCTCCTTATTGGTTGGTTCACTTCTTATCATTTCAAATGCTTGAGCTCAATATGGTTCACAATTTTGCATGGAAAATGTTGGAAATAAGAAATGGAGGCTTAGATTTTGAAAAAAAAATTCCTTTTAATAAAGATTCTCAAACACTTTGATCCTCACTTCTACTTGTTGTCCAAAGGTAGGGAGAGAAAAGATGGCAAATAGAACAAAAGGACATGAACTCCTTTAGAAGTAGTTCCTTGGGGGCAATTCCAATATCCATTGTCAGGACACCAGCAGTCCAGTTCAGTAATGTTAGGCTACCAAACACAAATCAGCAGTGGTGGCATGATCTAGCAGAATGATCAACCACTAGGCCTCGGCTGAATCAACACTAGTGAGCGGGAGTGACCAGGCCTAGCAGTGATGCCAGGAGAAGTTCTTTGCCATGCCTCTCTCAAGGAAGTGAAGATCAGTGAAGACTGGAGAACAGCACTGCAGAGCTAGCTGTGCAAATCCCTCTCTCTATTCCTTAAGTCCTATTTATATTCTCTCCAAACATCATATGTACTCCTATGGGTCATACCTCAGCAAAACACCATGTGAGTCTGCCCTAACAAATCACTATGTGAGTCTACATCGTATGACATTATCAGAAATTTCTACCTCAAAAAATTTATAATTTAAAACTATTTACTCTTCTGAGTAGAAAGATGAAATCTTGTGTGTCCTCTCTCTTCCCAACCCAGGACATAAATAACCTGTGTGGAAAGTGTATCCTCACTGTATATAATCTGCCTAGGGCATGAATATTCTCTGTGCAAAGTGTATCCTCACTGTACACTATCTGTCCATTTGTTACTTGGCAGCTTCCTTGGTTATCTAACTGTCACAACTTGTATTTAATTAACTCTTATTTTGCTTAATAATTGCTCCAAATCATGAAGTCATAAATACAAGAAATTTGGATACAATAAGAAGAACCTGTAATTCAATATCTTTATGTAAAAAGAAGAAAATTCTGTGTCTAATATGAAAAGAAAAATATTGTATGTTGAGCTAGCATTGGTGAGAACCACCCTTTGGTCTATGAATTTATGATCCTAATACTGATTTTGTTGCCATACCTCACATTGCAAGTGTTACTGTCATAGTACAGGAAAAATGCATGGAAAAGACATAGCATTTGTAGATGCATGTGATGGGGGCAAGCACAAACTGGTTTAGGTATTATCTTTAGACTGAGACATCTCCTGAGGTCTTGGACTATAACCCTAGGAGCTGAAAAAAGACTTACTGCCCTGTTTTCTGGGAGCCATTTCAGACACCATTCTTGATTTTTTTTTTTTACTTCCTTTCATCTCTGCAAGCAAGCTTGCATCAAATACTACCCATGCATTCTTCCTTCACTTCTTTCAGTTCATCTCCTCTTCATTCTTACTCCATGTTTTCTTTTACCTCCATTGTGATATTGACAAACCCAACAGATGCTTTAATGCATTTGTATACATTCAATACAAGTGATTGTTTTCTCTTTGAGCACTTTTGTATCTATTAACTACATTTCAGGCTCTTTTCCTTATGTCTTTCTAAAGAAATGCTCCTCATTTTTCCTTTTTAAACTTTTCATATAGCTGATAGTGTATTGATGCATTTCTCAGTCCTCATCTGAGAAACTTCTCTAGTACATGGTGACTAACACAGTGACCTACAACTGGCAAAGATTCAGAGAATAGGAAATTACAGAATGCTCAGCCATAAAGATAATATTTATAATGTACCCTGCCATCCAAGGCTCAGGAATCATTACTGAAAAGGGGACCAAAAAGAGTGTAAGAGCCAGAGGTACCAGATAACTATAAAGAAATATTATTTTTTCAAGAACGCAGTGGGTCAGCTGCAAATATGAACCCACAGAAGTTGCATCAGCAACACACACAAACTTGTGAAACTATAGGCTGGAGTAAATCCCAGCATGGAGATAGGATATAGGCACACAGGCCCACCCTTAGCCATAGCCATAGAGATATTGGCAATTGTTAGCTGCTAGGGGAGGGAGAGACAGTCTTTTCTAAGAGTGCATCCCCTGGTAAGTCAACTACTGTCCAGTTGATGTCCACATATCCAGGAGTATTTAGGCAGCACAAATTGGTCTTGAAGAGTTAAAAAGGAAGACACAGAGTTAGGTGGGTGGATTTAGGAAGAATTTGGGGAGACAGGCAATTATGATAAAAGTCTCAGCCCTAAAAGAATTAACTCTTGAAGAGTAAACATTTAGAATAACTTAGATCTCAACCTACTTCTCAAATTCAACATCTTTTCTTTTAAGTAATCACACTCACATCTATACTATCAAGACTTAATCTATGTTCATGGTTTCTATAGTGCTCTATAGCCAAACTTGGAAAGTACAGGAAAGAATGTAGGTGGAAACCATCTAGGTTTTATGACATTGCAAAGTTGACATTAAAAAGTGTGAATCTTGGAATGTGGTCTTTAGTTATGTGTGACATGGCTGCTGAGTAGGGAAATCAAAGTCTTCCATGGTAACTTAAGTTGATTCTGACAAAGCCTTTTGAAGAAGAAACTTGATTGCCTAGGGCTTGTCTACCATACTGTGCATCTCATCTCATGTGGGTTTGCTGAGCACTATCAACAGGAGTGAATCCTAATGAGTAGTAGATAAGAAACTTAGATGTATAAGCTTAGATGTATAATTTGGTAGATATCAGTCTTGGTTAATTAATCAAATGTGCATAAGTTTTATTTCTTCAGCACTTTAAGTCATTCCTTACTTCTTTGATCTAGGTCTAAGATATTCTTAGGGGATGAGTTTAATAGTAAAGATAATCTAATAGCTGATTGGAGATGAAAGGAAATAAGGATAGAATACATTCTGTGTGTCAGAGTGGTTTGGTAAGAGATGAGACAAAGTCTTATTGAACACATTCCACTAATGGTGGTAAAAGAGAATTTATGTCCATGTTCTTGAAAGGTGGATCAGAAACTGACTACTTTTGGCTGCTGTGGAATAATTGGAGAGAACAATTGAGTACAGAGATAAGGCTTAGAGAGAGAGAGAGAGGGGGGGGAGAGCAGAAGTCTTGCTTTCTTTAAGCACGTCAGTGTTATTGGGACAGTTCTTTGAGTCAAATTGCTGCCATCTCTATCAAATCAGCTGGACCCTCCACTCACTGAAGTTCACCGGAAGAAGTCAGACTTGGTGGTATCTTCTATTAATTCTGATACAAGGAGACAGAGACATGCAGGTCTCTGGAGATCGCCAGCTAGCCTGCTTAGCCTATTGGCCAGCTGGAAGCCATTTAGAGAACCTGTCACCAATGTGTTTGGCCCCTATGGAACCATACCAGGTTTTCCTCTGGTTTCCACATGCATGTGCTGTGTGTAAATCCATTTATATACATACATATATATAAAAGCATATATATATATATATATATACAGACAGAACACACACATGCATGCACACGTGTGTGCACACAGCAGTTTCTAAATAAATGGGAAATATCATTTTTGAATTTGTTAACCCTAGATATTTCTACATAGTGAGATATTTTAGAAATTTAAAAAGTTATAATTTTTTTTGTGTCAATCTTTTTGAAAATACACAAAGATGGTACAAGACCCTCTTCCTTCAGATGACCAGTGTCATTGATGCAGGGGTAAGCATTATGCCCCTTGGGGTCTATAAAAGGGCTTTTGTGGTACATCCCTAACACCTACATTTTAGAAAACTCAATAATTTGATTGATACCAAATGTTTGAACTTTATCAATTCCCATTCCACAAATCATCGTAATCATGTTTGTACAGTGATATCACTCATAAAGCAAAGGCTGTGCCCTCTACACACAAGCTCTCAGCCCTGAGTGAACATAAACCACTGTGTACCTGGTTCCTGCTATTTGCAACCTCTGGTAGTCTTTACTGTCAGATTCTTTGCATTCCTGAGTAATTTGTGAGCTTGTGGTTCTGAGTCATTCTTGCTTTGATCATAACTTTCCGTTCTATTAGCTCGTGAGCACTACCAGTCATACTATTCTCAGTCAGACTATTTTCAGCCTTTTCATGAACTTGCTGGGACAATAGATTCTCAGTTCCTTTACTCTTGACACGACTGCTTTCATTGGTACTGATTGCTGAAAATGATAAAGGGTATCTGCCATGATAATTAGGAATTAGTCCCTGCTTCTTTAGGTTTATGAACTCAAAATGGCTTCTCTTAGTGTAAGAACTAATGGATTTCTTTCACCACAATTCAATGAAGTCTATCTTACCTCACCCAGCCTGGATTGGTAATACTTTAACAAATGTTGGGAGATATTTGTCTAGGAAGAAGACAAATCTTTCTTCCTTCCCAGACACCTTTGTACACTTCACTGGAAGAACACAGATGAAGCTCCTAGTTGTGAAGAAGGGTAACAAGGCCAACTGCTCAATGTAACAGAGACAACAGAAGCTCTCAGTCACCCACTGGGCATTAGAAGTCTTGGAAAATTAAATATGCAAGATTTTGTTATATTTGATCCTTTTCTGTAACATATGTTATCTGTTCTTGGAAAGTTCTTCAGAGACTTGATGTTTGGTCAACCATATATCTACCCTAAAAAGAGCTATTAAGCCCATAGACACATCACCTAGGTGGAAAGCAATTTAACATTCTGCTCCATTTGATTTACTGATTGGTGGAAGAGTCTTTAATTCTAAGTGGTGGCTGGGCAAACTCTTACCTCCTCCTTCTAAAGTCCTAGACACATACCTGGCTTCTATTCCACTATACTTCAGCCTGGAGAACTGAAGTTCATTAGGGCTACTTACAGTGTATGAGTGGGGGTTCTGGCAGAAGCTTGCACCCAAGCAGACACACTGGGAAGTGTGCATCTGCAAGAATCCTGTTCTTTCTCAGCTCCCAATGAACCTGGCATCAGATGTAATCAGTTGCTGCAAACTCTTGCTGGTGAGCTATTCAGCATCATGCCTTACCTGATGTAATAGGTTTGAGGCCAAATAAATTCTTCCTCTCATAAATTACATGGACATGAAGCTGGTCATACCTATGAGCAAAGTTCTAAGACTCTTTGGGTATGCAAGGGTCTCTGTTATTTGAAATAGAGAGATACAGGGAATTCAAGTGCCAGTAGAATGTTTCTTCAATAATTGAAGGATGTGCCACCCCCAACAGTGCTCTGGTCACAAAAGTCAAGCACTAACATTTCCTGAAAGTGTTCACTTCTAAAACACTCCCTTTCTGTTGGCAAGCTTTCTCCAGGGTTCCATTTTGTGAGCTGGTTCAGTAAACAGCTATGTAAAGTTGTGACCTTCCAGAGAAAATGATCTCATTCTTTAATGTCATACCAAGCCGACTGTGATTCTCACTTTTATATTTGCAATCACCTTACTGGATTGAAAGTGAATGTTACTTTATTTTCTCAAGACTTGGCTGTGCTTCAGTGACTTGTGGGGTATTTTACACACCATGATTCAAGTTATGAATACTCTTTCTAGGACTAGAATTTTCTCAGTATATCAAAGGGTGTACTGTAACCAGTGACCATGTTAAGCCCAGCTCCTGGAGGCGTTCTGAGTATATATAAATTAAGCTAAACTTCATAATGAGAACAATGCATGTGACAAAGAGTTAAATTGCATAGGAATCTTCTCTATTTCCCAAAATGTACTGCAAATGTTAGGTAAGGTTTGTAATAATCACAGTTTAGTCCACTATAAAATGAAGTAATCACATTGTTATCCCCTTCATATTTCACTATAAAACTGACAGTCTTGGAAAATAAGGGTTTTACTGACTGTCAGGTATAGGTCAGGAGAATGATAAGGCAAGAAATGTTTGCCACTTGTGAATATTCATTCATGCACAAACCCAAAGATATATTCTATCTTGTAAAGAAATAATGTGGGTGTATATACACATTGACATGGGACGTCTTGTTCACATAAAAAATGAGTAAGCTGAAACAGATGAATTAATATATTTGAACAGATGTGTCAGTGTTACTCTTTGAGAAAGGGTGATGTAAATCCTCCTACAAAATTTCTTCAGCCAAGTTATTTTAGTGTACTGTCGAAGAGATATTATGTTAAAACAACACAGATGTAAAGCAGCATGCCTTTATATAATCTTGGCAATGTCTTTAATCTTGAATCTCATTACCATAGACTTGATGTACCAAGGACCCAAACTAAGTTCTGCTCATGCGGGTGGAAATCTGAGTTGTCTTCTCCATGGTTTTCTCAGTTCTCAACATGATAACATTAGAAACACAGTAGATAGACCATCCCATAGATGATCGGTGCTGAAGCTAACAAATTTTGTTGCTATCCTAAACACAGCTTATTCTAACTGCTCCCCCATGAAAACATTGTGCTTTTGTGAACATGGATTATAATTTTGACTTCATTCTCCCATTGCTATAAGACTTCTGTCCTTAACACTTTCTATGGGATTTGCAAACCATCAATTTATAGTGTCTTCCCCAGATGTTAGATTCTGTATAATACAGTCACTCATTGAATAAATCATCTATGATCGAGATGTCCCAGTTGATTGAGTACTACCCCCTTCTTTTCATCTTTACCTCTTGTGTCTCATGAACACAATTTAGATTAATTGGTTGTGATAGAAACTATTTAGTATTTGAGAAGGTTGTGGTACTGGATACCACTTTGATAATGTTTGGCATGGCAAAGACAATTCTTTCTCCTGTATCCCCTTTCCTTCAGAGCCTGCTGTTGATTCCCCAGTGGATCTCAGGACTAGGCTTCTCAATTATAAGCAGCAAAACGCAGAACAAGGATAATGACTGCAAATTAGATGAAATATATTTTAATTTGTTACAAAGAATTATTAAATTACCGAAATCATACAAATACAGATTGAACGAGCATCTGTTAGAGTCACTGTGAAACATATCCCTATACTTTATAAAGGTTTATGTATAAAGGATCAATGGAAAATAGTTCTTCTTCAATCCCCATTGATATGAGATATTTTCCCTCATACATGAAAGGATTCAGTTCTTGTATGACAAGATACTCTAAAGGCAGTACAACTAACAGTTTTATTTTTTTAACATAAGATTTATTTTACTTCTACAATTAAATGCAAATATGAGTATGTGTGTGTGAGATTGTGTACATAGCAGTGTATGTGCCCATGAAATCCAGATAATAGTGTCTGTAGGTTTAGATTTGTCAAAGTCCACATTATTTAGGGTTTTAAATGCTTTAATCTTCCTTCTAGCCTCTGAACCAGAGGTAGGGGAGAAGGAAGATTAATAGTAAAAGGGGGTTGTAGTCCTGTTTAGAAGTAGTTCTTTAGGGTGATTCTACTCTTCATTGTCAGGATAGGAGCAGTCCAGTCTAATAGCATACATCAAACATGAATCAGTAGTAGTAGCACAATCCAGCAGAAACTGCAAGTCTGCGCTGAATTGCCACAAGTCAGAAAAAATGGGCAGAATCAGCTGGAATACCATGAGACATTCTTTGGTTTGCTTCACTCAAACAAAGTCAAGACAAAGACCAGCCAAGACTAGCAAAGTGTTGCCCAGCCAGCAAAGATGAGCAAAGTATGCCATAATGTTGTAATGCAAGAGAAACCTTTCACTGATTTGGGGGATTCATTTATATTCTTTCTAAACATCATGTGCCCTCTCAAGTGTCTGTTTTCAGCAAAACATCACATGCTTCTCACAAAACAGTTTCCATAAAATACCAAGTGACATAATTGTGTTTTCAAAGAAACCAGAAATTTACACTTCAGGTGCTGGATACCTTGAAGTTGGAATTACAGACAAATGTTAGCCACATAATGTGGATTCTGGGAACTTAACTGGGGTCCCCATGGGCTCTTGGCCACTGAAGTATCCTTCCAGATGCCTGTGATTTTACTTTTATGTTTTAAAACTCATATTTTATGTAATTAAATATAATTTTTCTATTTATAATATACTAATGTACATTTATATTTACTTTAGTAAATTGATATCAAAATATGTTATATATCTCAAAAGATTCTTTGTTTCTCTCATGTACCCCATAGCACATGTAGTTAGTAGTAATGTGTGAGTCCTGTGTCACCCATATACTGTGTCTAGTTGATACTCTTCCAAATACCTCATTATAACTCCTCTTTAGCTGTCAGGGTTCTCTATGGCAAAAAAAATGATAAGGACAAAAAGTAAAAGACATTTAAGTTATATCCAGAACATGGCTAGGAAGACTCGCAGTCAGCAATGACGTTTAGGGAGCTGTCATGGCCAGATGTAGAGTTTTGTGCAGTGTTGACTCAGGAGTATCTCCCTAAATGAGCCCACAGTACCAACCTTCTCATTGGCTATAACTCTTACAAATCTCAGTCTCTGTAGACACTTCAGTGAGGCTGCTCACCTCATTCCTCAACCCCCACACCTCAACACAAAGACCTTGCTACCTTCTAAGCATGCAATCAGGGAACTTTCGGCTTGGACCAGGATAGAAACTTGCTTTTCTCTCAAATGCACCAATTTGTTAATATCGTTGCTTCTCAGAGCTGCAGTGTTTCCACTGGAAAATGGCTGTAAACATTCCTTCCTTGAGGAAGGAGGTTTAGAGGCTTTCCTAAAATACAGAACACATTGAAAGGCATATTTTCAGCTGGGCTTGGTATTGCATAGCTGTTACCCAGCATCCAAGAGGATGAAGCAGGAAATTTTTGAGTTCAAGGACAGCCTGGGATATATATTGACACTCTCACTTGAAAGACAAATAGAAAAAGATACTCGTTTTTACCGAGTATTGATGTAATGTCTTAAGACATTCTTCCAGGCAGGAATGGATGGATCCTATTCCTTGAGGTTGTCATCTACTTTGTGAAGTGCCCTCCCAACTGAGATGAGTGACTGAGAGAATGATTGTTAGCATTATAAATTTTTAACAGAAATAATAGCATTTGCCATATGTTCAAAATATTCAGACTTCAGGGACTCAGAGCAATTTTAAACAGGAATCCAATAGGAGCCGCCCTAGGCTGGGTTTACTCTTGGCCACGCTCTCTCTTCTCTCAGTCCTTTCTTTTCCTTCACATGTTTCTGAATGTTCCAATTCTCTGAGATCTTGGCTGGCATTTGGCGTGATGCCCTGATTTGTTTGTAATTATATTCAACTGATCAGCCTTCAAAATACCCTATGCCACATTCTCAAAAGAGACTCTGTAACTACTTTAACCCGATAAATGTCAAAGATTTAACAAATTTCTCCTATTGAGCTCAACTGAATAAGGCTTTCATGGGAGACCTGGCATTAAAGTCATCATTTCCTAATAACACCTGGCACAATTAGAACCTTCCCCGGAGATGGAAATGGAAAGTTCAGAATTGGGTTAACAGACATTTTATTTTTAGGTCTTAGAGCCTAGGTTAGATATTGATTAATTGTCAACACTTAGAAATATGGAGTTATAAACTTTCAGCCATTTGACTTCAGTTCAAATGTCAGGATACTGACTGGCAGTGATTCTGGGTCTTTGGTGACTGTGACAGCAGTGGCTAAGAAGTAGTTGGCTCCTTCAAAGAGCAGTCTATGACTAGTGGATTAGGGGCCTCACCACTCCCAGTTCATCTATTTATGTCATCTTTCTGGACTCCATAAGATGTGGACTTGTGTGTGTCTTGGTGAATTCACAGAGCCAATGCCAGGAATCTCTTCTCACCCTACCAGTTAGTCATAGGCGAAGTCATGAACAGATGGTTTAAGGAGAACATATGTTGTTGATCTGTTTCTCTTGTTTCATTAACTGTTTTGTCAGCATTTTAAACGATCTAATCATGTGTCACAACCCATAAGCAGGGCATCCATTTCTAAGGAGAGAAGCTAGAGTTTTGTTCAACTGTTTATTTTCAAATGCTAGATTAAAGCAGCTTTGAGGTTTGATCTGCAACTCTAGGTAGACTGTTGCCAACTCAGTAAATGAGGATTCTAAACACATTCCAAATGCTGTGCTGGACATATCTCTGTGATGTCAAAATAATAGAAAGGGCGTCTCCAGCCACATTAATTTTCGTAGAGTGAAAGGCCTCCCGTGAAACTTTTCCATGAATGACATATTAGCTGGTAGGGGAAGTGGCCCTGGAAAGGGTAGTGCTTTAACACTTTTAGAGATTTCTGAAGGCTTGAACCCTTACCTCTTGATTATTTATGCTGAAGGTGGAGAATATCTATATGAACACATTCATGAAATAAAATGGAGTCATTAATAGCAGGGGACAATTTAACAGAAGGACTATAACTTGTATTGTTTCAGAACTACCTCTTCCTTCCTCTTCTGAGTTCTAGTGTCTTCCATCTGTTATGCCAGAGGGTTAAATAAAGATGCAAGGGAAAGATCCCCCAAAACATCCAAGTAAGCATCATGTGTAAAACTGTCACAAAACACAGAAGATAGTGGGGGGGGGGGGGACAGAGCCGGTATGTCATTTTATCAAGAGCAACGTAATTAGGAAGGCAAAGATGGATAAAAGTAACTGCAAAGAGACCCAGTGAAAGGGTAACTGTGTACCACGGGGAAAATTATTTTTTCTTCTTGACAAACTCACAGACAAAATACATGGTAAGATGACACTCTGTGTCATTCCACCTGCCGGAGCTCAGCATTTCCACACAGTCCTCATGGCCGTAGGGGTCACTAGGCTCCCCCTCCTTCCAGTTGCTGTAGTTCTGCAGTGGAGTGTTATCTGTGAACACATACTGCCCCTCCCTCTCAAGGTCATTCACCCCAATGAATACTCTGAAGAAGCCACTCTTGGCGACATAGTCAGCAATAAGGGTGTTAACGACTTCATCCTTGGGCATGGCTAACATCCCTCCCCGGATCCTGCAGTGGGTCAGAGATTCCCTGTAGTTCTTTTCCTCCTGCACAATGTAGTAGAATTTCTCTTCAGTTTCCCGGATCCCTGCTATGACTGCAAGGAAGAGAGGAAGAATAGCATAATGTATCTCAATACAAGAAGAAGCAAATTCCTATATAATATTGTCACATTGGTACATTGGTACTCAGAGCATTCAAGAGCTCTTTTGCAAGGTTACAATGAGGTAGCTACTCATTTAATTTCTTCTGTGCCTTTCTGTTTATTGGATACAAAATGAAAGTCTACCATTTGTTCTCTCTCAACTTCCTCCTTAGCTTCTCACATATTTGTCCCATAGCACCCCTGGTAACAAAAGCCCTATTAAAATGAGCTGCTCCCTGGATCATCTCACCATTTTTGAATCAGGTATATGTGGGACTTTTCTTTCTCACCCACACATTTCATGCCTGGGAAATCCCTGATGGTCTTTACATCTCAGAGATAATGAGTTTTTCCATATGAAGCTTGTTCAATACCCCATGGTGAATGTGGGGTTTTCTATGTCCTCGCTGTCCTTTCCTATTTCCTTTTAATATCACTCAGCATAGTCTACTTTGCTTCTTTGTGTATATCTTCCATTGAACTATAAATGTCTTGAGGTCAGTCATTATGTCTGATGTTCTTCAACCTAATGCATAGAACACCCTACGAAATGCCAAATTATTATTACAAGCAAGTTCAATGGACAATATGGGAATAAGAAACTTTTTTGTCTATTTCAAGAGTTTGTAGAATATGGGCATACACAATAATTGAGATTATCCACACAGTTATAGAGTAGACTTCGCTATTGAATTTTCAGGATACAACTAGATATTGAAAATGACTTTCAACTCATGATACTGTCTTTGTGGTTTGTAATCATTTTGGGGTCCTTAACTTCGATAAGAAACCTGTAACTGCTGAAATGTTATAACTTTTGGTTGTCATGTGTTCGTGACAGTCTAAGTCGTGTAAAATATGCAATTTTATCTTTAAATTTATTTTTATTTATGACTGTATGTATGCCTCTCTCAGTAAAGGACATGTTATATGAGGATGCCCATGGAAATCAGAAGATGGTGTCAGAATTTTCTGGAAGTAGAGTTTCAGGTAGTTGTGAAATGCCTAACATGACTGGTCAGAATTAAATCTTTTTTTTTATTCAATATATTTTTTATTTACATTTCAAATGATTTCCCCTTTTCTAGCCCCCCACTCCCCGAAAGTCCCGCAAGCCCCCTTCTCTCCCCCAGTCCTCCCACCCACCCCTTCCCACTTCCCCTTTCTGGTTTTGCCGAATACTGCTTCACTGAGTCTTTCCAGAACAGGGGGCCACTCTTCCTGTCTTCTTGTACCTCATTTGATGTGTGGATTATGTTTTGGGTATTCCAGTTTTCTAGGTTAATATCCGCTTATTAGTGAGTGCATACCATGATTCAATTTTTGAGTCAGGGTTACCTCACTTAGTATGATGTTCTCTAGCTCCATCCATTTGCCTAAGAATTTCATGAATTCATTGTTTCTAATGGCTGAATAGTACTCCATTGTGTAGATATACCACATTTTTTGCATCCACTCTTCTGTTGAGGGATACCTGGGTTCTTTCCAGCATCTGGCAATTATAAATAGGGCTGCTATGAACAGAAACTAAACAGGGACACAATGAAACTAATTGAAGCTTTGGACCAATAAGATTTAACAGATATATATAGAACATTCTATCCTAAAGCAAAAGAATATACCTTTTTCTCAGCACCTCATGGTAGCTTCTCCAAAATCGACCATATAATTGGTCACAAGACAGACCTCAACAAATATAAGAAGATTGAACTAATCCCATGCCTTCTATCAGATCACTACGGAGTAAAAGTGGTCTTCAATAGCAACAAAAACAACAGAAAACCCACATACACGTGGAAACTGAACAATATTCTACTCAATGATACCTTGGTCAAGGAAGAAATAAAGAAAGAAATTAAAGACTTTTTAGAACACAATGAAAATGAAGACACAACATACCCAAATCTATGGGACACAATGAAAGCAGTGCTAAGAGGAAAACTCATAGCCCTGAGTGCCTCCAAAAAGAAAATGGAGAGAGCATACATTACCAGCTTAATGACACACCTGAAAGCCCTGGAACAAAAAGAAGCTATTTCACCCAGAAGGAGTAGAAGGCAGGAAATCATCAAACTCAGGGCCGAAATCAATCAAGTAGAAACAAAGAGAACCATACAAAGAATCAACAAAACCAGGAGCTGGTTCTTTGAGGAAATCAACAAGATAGATAAACCCTTAGCCAGAATGACCAAAGGGCACAGAGAAAGTATCCAAATTAACAAACTTAGAAATGAAAAGGGAGATATAACAACGGAAACCGAGGAAATCCAAAAAATCATCAGATCCTACTACAAAAGCCTGTACTCAACTGGAGAATCTGGAAGAAATGGACAATTTCCTTGACAGATACCAAATACCAAAATTAAATCAGGACCAAATAGATCATCTAAACAGTCCCATAATGCCTAAAGAAATAGGAGTCATAGAAAGTCTTCCAACCAAAAAAAGCACAGGACCAGATGGTTTCAGTGGAGAATTCTATCAGACCTTCAAAGAAGAGTTAACACCAATACTCTTCAATGTATTCCACAAAATAGAAACAGAAGGAACACTACCCAATTCCTTCTACAAAGCCACAATTACGCTGATACCAAAACCACACAAAGATCCAACAAAGAAAGAGAACTTCAGACCAATTTCCCTTATGAACATCGATGCAAAAATACTCAATAAAATTCTTGCCAACCGAATCCAAGAACACATCAAAACGATCATCCACCATGATCAAGTAGGCTTTATCCCAGGGATGCAGGGTTGGTTCAATATACGGAAATCCATCAATGCAATCCACTACATAAACAAACTCAAAGAAAAAAACCACATGGTCATTTCATTGGATGCTGAAAAAGCATTTGACAAAATTCAGCATCCTTTCATGCTTAAAGTCTTGGAAAGAACAGGAATTCAAGGCCCATACCTAAACATAGTAAAAGCAATATACAGCAAACTGGTAGCCATCATCAAACTAAATGGAGAGAAACTTGAAGCAATCCCACTAAAATCAGGGACTAGACAGGGCTGCCCCCTTTCTCCTTATCTTTTCAATATTGTACTTGAGGTACTAGCTCGGGCAATTTGACAACATAAGGAGGTCAAAGGGATACAAATTGGAAAGGAAGAAGTCAAACTATCATTATTTGCAGATGACGTGATAGTCTACCTAAGTGACCCAAAAAACTCCACTAGAGAACTCCTACAGAATTAAATATTGATCCTCTGAAAGAACAGTACAAACTCTTAACTTCTGAGCCATCTCTGCAGCCAAAAGATGTAGAATCTCATTATGAGTTCCAACTAGAAGTTATAATCAATTAAGTTGCTTAGTTAAGCTTTGGTATTTCCTATGCCTCTATCATTACATTGTGACTCTAAGCAATCGGTGGTATTTGCTTCTACTAATGTGCAACACACACATCCGTATTACATTAAGTGAAAGTTCAGCCAGATGAAATCGACCACAGTCAGTGCATCAGATTCTTCAATAAAACTCTCTCAGCCAAGCCATTTCCAAGTTGAAGTCTTTAGTAATGACAAGTGTGGGAAAATTGACAAGGGGCAAGAAAAATGATCAAGCTGAAAAATTTATAGAAACGCCTAAGACTTGTACTGAATGTATTATTAGGAAGGGGTCAGGAAAACACTACTCTGCTCTGTGTATCTCTGGATGGGACACTTCTCATGCTCCAGATGACTCGCAGCACATGGAACATAATACTGAAAAACAGCAAATGCTCTCTTGTTAGTAGTTAGGTGCTTTCCCAAGCACTCAGCAATTAGCCCTGGCTACTAGGCTAGTTTCAGAGATTCTCTTTCAATCTGTGTCCGTTCTGGCATGGCATGCTCTGCTCTCCTCTTTCCTCCTTCTGTTTGATGAACCAGCTCACTGCATCTTAAGATTAAAATCCACCTCACCTTGTTATGAGGTCAAAACAAGCTCATTCCTGTTTCTGTAAAACCTGGATTTGACCAGGTCTTGACCCATTTTCTGGAATTTGATATGTTCCCCATGCCCTCCACCCTGATAAGATAAAATATTCTGAAAAATAACTTTGAAATGTTCTGCTAAGTTCCTACATAACCAAAAACCCTGGAAAGTCCCTGGGCCTATAGTATTTTGGGTTCTACAAGTCCAACTTTTTCCTATGTTTGATGCTATTTTCTCAAACCTCAATTTAGGGAGATAGCCTTGTGTGACAGAAAATAACACTTGCTTAATTTGACCAAATAATTTGAATAATGATATTTGCTCCCATTCAGTGGGATCAATACTTACTTTGGCAAAATCCCCTTTCCTACTGAAACACCACACACATATGACTGAATCTGTGCAGTGAAATTAAAATTATTGGAATCTGAGAGGATACTCAATCTTTTGAGAGGCTTTTGAACTGTGATATTTCGCTTGACCTAAGGTCATATTTCTTGCAAAGGAATATAGTTTTTAAAGACCAGATTAATAGATATGAAACAGAGCAAAGCCCTGACTATGTTTACCATTCTTGATGAATTTCATTGATGTCTTAAGTCGAGAAACACTAATATCCAATTGTCCAACCACTTTCCGGTACCTGCCACAGTCACAGATGGTACCTTGAAAAGAAGGACAGAACTGTCAGTTCATGTTGAAGTACACCACGACTTTTTGGAGAGGACCATTTCTCTATTTTCAGTGTTTTCTATCATTTTCTAGCCGGGCTACATATCTCTATGAATTGCTCCATGTTTAAACAAGGCTTGCAATTTGTTATTTTCTCTTAAAAAGTTCATAAAATGTCTTTTAGAAATGTTTGGTTAGGGTTATGGGGATAGTAAGAGCACTCACATCTCTTCTAGAGAACCACGGTTCAAATCCCAGCATCCTTAGGGCAACTCACAACTCTCTGTAACACCAAAATCTGACACACACACACAAACACACATGCAGGCAAAACACCAATGCACACAAAGTAAAAATATATAGATAAAAAATAAGTCTGAATAAGTTTTTAAAAACAAATCTAGGCTCTGAGTCCACAGCCATGAGTATGATCAGGTTACAGAGACTTGCCTCTACTGCCTTCCGCAGTGGTAATAAGAAGGTCTGATTGGACCCCAACGACAGCAATGAAATCACCAATGCCAACTCCCGTCAGCAGATCAGGAAACTGACTGAAGACGGGCTGGTCAGCTGGAAGCCTGTGACTGTCCATTTGTGGGCTCGCTGCCAGAAAAACACCTTGGCCCGATGGAAGGGCAGGCATATGGGCATAGGGAAGAGGAAGGTTACCGCCAACACGCGGATGATTGAGAAGGTGACCTGGATGAGAAGAATGAGGATCCTGAGCCGCCTTCTCAGAAAATACCGGGAATCTAAGATTGACCACCACATGACCTTCGCAGCCTGTACCTGAAGGTCAAAGGGAGTGTATTCAAAAACAAGCAGATTCTCACGGAGCATAGCCACAAACTAAAGGCAGACAAGGCTCGCATGACTGGCCTTACTGGATGACCAGGGCGAAGCTGGCAGGTCTAAGACCAAGTATGGAAGTGTCAGGAGGAGCGCCTCCAGGCCAAGAAGGAAGAGTTCATCAAGACTCCGTCCAAAGAGGAAGAGAGTAAAAAAAAAATTTGTTATCGTTGTTGTTATTATTGTTATTGTTTTTTATTCAATATATTTTTTATTTACATTTCAAATGATTTCTACTTTTCTGGCCCCCTACTTGTTCAAGAGAGCGAAAAATAATGCTACCCTCATGGCTGTACATAGCAGCCTGGCCGTGGCCTCTCGTGGATCACTCATTAAAATAAATCAAGCCTTTGTCCGTTCAAAAACAAAATGATAAAATAAAATAAAATAAAATAAAAACAACCCTGTATGAGGGGTTTTATAAGGAATGATCAGAGATGGTGAGCCACTTGGCATTTCTGTTGAGTGTGGAATGGTCTGGTCAATTTCAGGAGGAACATTTTACAGCTTCCTTAAAACATATTTGCAGCCAGGCCTCTGTTCTGATGCTTCATTATTCATGAGCTCCCATAGCCCTCCCAAGATACAGGAAGCTTTTCATGATTCAATCACACGTTAACTCTGATTATCCATGGAAAATATAGCTGTCCAGTTTCAAAGCCTATGTTTAAATACTGTAAATAAATGCAGTTTAAATTTTAAAAGACATCCGTCCAGTTTATCGGTTAACATAATCCACACATCAAATGAGGTACAAGAAGGAGTGGCCCCTTGTTCTGGAAAGACTCAGTGAAGCAGCATTTGGCAAAAACAGAATGGGGAAGTGGGAAGGGGTGGGTGGGAGGACAGGGGAAGAGAAAGGGGCTTACGGGACTTTCAGGGAGTGGGGGGCTAGAAAAGGGGAAATCATTTGAAATGCAAATAAAAAATTATATCAAATAAAAAAAAGAAAATGAAAAAAAAAGAATTATTCTAATTTGTTGTGCTGCTTGTTTGGCTTTCTACCTGCCTCATGTCGTAGCGAGGAGAAATGGAATCAGAAAATGATTGGTAAACGGCTCTCTTTTATTTCTGTTTAATGGTTGTTGCATATAGTTTTCCATTTCTTTATCGCTTGGAAGCATGAAAAGTTAAATTGATTTTATTAGGCAAATGGAAAAACACCCAATGCTTTAATTAATCCATGGACACAGATAAACACAGGGATTATTGGGCAATTCTTTGAACAAGTCTGAGCTAAACCACTGTGAATAGAAACAATGGGATTTTTCTCTAAATAATCTACTTTCCTTCTTCATATCAAACATTACACACTGAGTTGTCTGAGGACTCCTCCAGTTCGTGTAAGAACTGGGTTAGGGTTAGGGTTAGGGTTAGGGTTAGGGTTAGGGTTAGGGTTAGGGTTAGGGTTAGGGTTAGGGGGTTAAGGTTAGGGTTAGGGTTAGGGTTAGGGTTAGGCATGTAAGGCAGGGCATCCTAGCCAGGTAACCTTAAAAATCAGCACTGGAGGGCAATCTCAGGCCAGCATTTGGCTCAGATGCTCTGAGCCAGGACTCAAGGCATGGATGCTGATGCAGTTTCTCACGTGGACGTTTCTCTGGGGTCCAGAAAGCTCCAGGCCCTGATGTACCAGGCTCGCTTCTCACCATGAGCACAGCAGGGATGGAATGTGCTCTTAATCTCTTCCCCAGGGCTTTCAAAGGCACCAGTGTGCAGACAGGAAGGTTTTCTTTCTCCAAGTCCTCTAGAGCATGGAAATAAGGTAGAATGCCCTGAAAGAGGTTCTGGTCTTGTTTGTTTGTTTTGTGTGGTTTTGTTTGTTTTTCTCTTATTAGTTTTTGTTTAACACATAGTTTTGAGCTTGACACATTTGAAGTGGTGTCAGAAATCAACAAAAACAAAGTGAGCACCTCATTCATACCTGCCTTGCCTTTTTCTCCAGGAATGCCAAGCAGACCCTTCTCCCCTTTGTCACCTAAATAGAAACAGAAACAAAAAAACCTCATAATAACTAAATAACAGTGAGTTTTTTCAAGCTGACATCATCCTATATCCTATACCTCTAAAGCCAAAGGAAACAGCCTCCAAATTTTATTTTCATTATCTCCAACTAATATCCCTTGGATTTTTACCACTGACTTGCTTGAGGTTATTCATAAGCATAAATAATCAGGTGAGCCACAATTTATTTAGAGTGATCATTGAAATTCCTGCCGGATATATAAAGACCAGAATCTGTGGTACTTCTCTTACTGATAATATGGCCTTCATCTAGTAACAATGCCAATAGCATGGTTTTAATTTTAAAAATACAATTGCGTTGCAAATCTGTATCCACGAATCAACATACTGAGCTGCCTGTAGTTCTATCTTTCAGGTCATTCTATATGGTTTTCACATTGGCAAAACAAAACAAAACAAAACAAAACAAACACACACATTTTTTGTAACCAAATGATTTCAACAAATATTTGCCATTTATTTTGTATAATACTTACAGCTAGGTTTTTGGGGAAAATACACAGAAGGACAAGATTCAACTTCCGACTTCAAGGTATTTACAATTTTTAGGAAGGAGGTAACACATGAAAATATCAGCTCTTCTGCGTCATATCACATTAGACTAAAATGTCAACCTTGATAATTTTTCTTTCTTTTCTTTCTATGGGGCTGCAACATTACTTAGTCAGAAGCCTCCAAAAAATAATTCTCAAAGAAGCAGGGCTTTTGAAACAGGGAGAAAGAAATAAAAGAAAAATATTGGTTCTATTTTTAAAACTTCAAAATACCTCCTGAAGCCCACATCAGACACAATAACTGAAAGGCAGGACTTTTGATTTCCAGGAGAACATGTTTGGCTGAGATTCTTGAAGATCAAAAGAGAAGACACTGAGCAGGGTAAAATAAGGTTTCATGGACTAAAGGTGATCTGGCAATATAAGAAAAAATATTACCAAGGATAAACACAGACTGGAGGTCACCCAGATTGAAGGAGTGGGAGGCAGTTCTTCTTGGATAAGAACTTAGGGAAGGCAGGAAGTTGGGCATATGATCCAATAGGTTCTGCACGGTGTCATCTCTCACAAGGCCACTCTAAAGCTCTCAGGTTCCTTCTGTCATCTGCTCTCAGGGTGTCATTCTGCTGACACTCTGTCTTAGACAACCTCTATATGCTGAGTACTTCTCGCTAAGATTCTTATGTGTTGAAGAAAGCATTTTTAATGGGATACCATGGATTTGCTATGCCTTTCTAAACTGATCTTTATGAACACTTTCTTTACAGTGATGCCACACATGCAGGTACTTGGATAGCAGTTGGGAAGAGGCCGGTGTGAGAGTAGAAGTCTCAGAACTTGCTTGTGGACAATGCTGAACTCAAGAATCGCATAGTATGATAAATCGCATAGCAAGTATCTCTGGGAGTGATACTTCTAATAAACATGATCTACCTAAGAGGGAGTCAGAAGCGATAGGACAGTAGTAGGAAAGATGGAGTACTTTGCAATTAAGTCTGGCCATCAAGAACTTCAGCTGCAGTAGATAGAAGAGCAGAGACATCATACATGTGGTGAGAAAAACAAAAACAAACAAACAAACAAACACTTGAGAAAATGCCAAATGTTCTTGCTGAGGAAGATTGTTCATATCTTAGTTGTTTCCTAAAGATTGTTATTCCTTCATATGTAAATTAGAGAAAACTGTGAGAATGAGTTAATAGAAGAACACATACATTTTCTAAATATAAATAAGTTGCCAGCCATTCTCCATACTTCACTTATATTATCAGAATAAATCCCATGAGGTAGGCAGTCTGATTGCCTTCTTTTTACAACTGTAAAACTTGGGTTCATGTAGGTGAAAAACATGCTCAACAGTTTGAATGGCAGGGTGGGTATTCAAACCCAACCATTTCTGACTTCCTAGTTCGTAATGCCTCGCAGATGAGGTTGGCTGATGATCTAATGAAACCAAATAAAGCAAAAATGTCATCCAAGTGAAATAAGCCAGGTACAGAAAAATAAAAATCTTACTCATATATGCAAGTGGAAAAAGTCAGTCTTGTAGATGCAGACAGTAGGATAATAGTTAGCAGATTCTGGGAGGGGTAGGATCAGGAGAAGTTTGAAATGATTGGTTCAGGGGAATAAAATTAAACTTAGCAGCAGCAAGCCCTGGTGTTCTGTTGCACAGCAGGGCGATTATTGTTGGTAGTAATGTGTTTTCTGCTTCCAAATAACTAGAGGAGATTTTGACCATTTAACTGTAAAAGAAACAGCAAGTATTTGAGGGGATAGATATGTGATGTGCATACAAGTCAAAATATCATATTATAGCCTTTAGGTCTGTCTAATGATCTGAGGTTAAAAAATAAAAACAACACTTCTCAAAGAAATAGCAGTCTTTGCAATAAAAATTCACATAAAATCATGAATATGTGTTTAGAAGATCCAGCAGCCCCATCAACTAGAGCAATAACACTATTCTATGAATGCAGGTTTAATATGTTGTTTTTTTATAATTTCTATTTTGATTGCAATTAAATCTCTTTAAAATTGACATGGATTGAATATGGATTCTAATTATGTTATAATAACTATTTTGGATAAGTCTTCTAAGAGACATAAAATATAGATAACAACAATCTCCCCTTACTGACTTTTGATTTCTACAGTTGTAGATCCCTGTGATCAACCATAATCCAAAATTTTTAAATGGAACCTTCAGAAGTCAACAATTGATGAGTATAAATGACATGTACTGAGTAGTACAAAAATATCTCATTTTAGCTTCCTGGAAAATTAATCTTCCATTTGCATGATGTCCATTCTGTGTATGTTACCCATCTAGCAATTAGTTAAATGTTATCTCAGTTATCATATGGATTGTAACATTAATATATTCTACAATAACACTTACAAAGAATCATAATCATTGGAGAGAGCAGGAATTCAAGGTCCATACCTAAACATAATGAAAGCAATATACAGCAAACCAGCAGACAATATCTAACTAAATGGAGAGATACTTGAAGCAATCCCACTAAAATCAGGGACACGACAAGGCTGCCCACACTCTCCATATCTATTTAATATAGTACTTTAACTTCTAACTAGAGCAATAAGGCAACAAAAGGCAATCAAGGTGATATTGGAAAAGAAGTCAAGGTATCACTATAATATAAATAAGCAACCTCAAAAATTCTACCAGAGAACTTCTACAGCTAATAAACAACTTCAGCAAAGTGGCTAGATATAAAATTAACTCAAACAAATTAGTATCCTTCCTTTATACAAATGATAAATGTGCTGAGAAAAAAATAAGGAAACCACACCTTTCACAATAGTCACAAACAATATAAAATATGTTGATGTAACTCTAACCAAATAAGTCAATTATCTGTATGACAAGAGCTTCAGTTTTTCAAGAAAGAAATAGAAGAAGACCTCAGAAAATGGAGAGATCTCCCATGCTCATGGATTGGTCGGATTAACGTAATAAAAATGGCCATTCTACCAAAAGGATTCTACAGATTCAACGCAATCCCCCCAAAAGTTCCAACACAATTCTTCACAGACATGGAAAGAGCAATTTTCAATTTTATATGGAATACCAAAAACCCGAGATAGTGAAATCAATTCTTAACAATAAAAGAACTTCTGGGGGAATCACCATCCCTAACCTCAAGTTGTACTACAGAGCAGTAATGATAAAAACTTCATGATATTGGTACAGAAACAGGTTGATCAATGGAATAGAACTGAAGACTCAGAAACAGACACACACTTATGGACACTTGATCTCTGACAATGAAGCCAAAAAATATAATGGTAAAATAAAGGCATCTTCAATAAATGGTGCTGGTCTAACAGACAGTCTGTACATAGAAAAATGATAATTGATCCATATTTATCACCTTGCACAAAGCTCAAGTCCAAGTGGTTCAAGGATCTCAACATAAAATGACCTATGGCATATATGACCCAAAAGGACTTGTATAGTATGTATTCACTAATAAGTGGATATCAGTCAAAAAGTACACAATACCCAGGATACAACCCTCAGACCTTAAAGAGTTTAACAAGCAAAAAAGCCCAAGTGAGGATGCTTCAGTTCCACTTAAAAGGGGGAAGAAAATAATCAGGGGAAACAGAGAAAGAGAGGGACCTATGTGGAAGAGAGGATGGGGAGGGGAAAGGGGCTAAGGCATGGAGGGAGGGCAGGATAGAAACCCAGAGGGCCAACAAAATGAATGGCAATATATGGCTTCAGAGGGTGGGAGGTGGGAGGTGGGAGGTGGGAGGTAGGGGGACTGGGTCGAATGTACCAGAGACCTGGGAGGTAAAAGACTCTCAGGTCTCAGTAGGAGTGACCTTAGATGAAATGCCCAACAGTGTAGAGAGAAAACTCAAAAGAGTCCACCTCCAGTAGATAGATAAGACCTCAAGTGGATAGATAGGGTTACTAATGCACAGTCAAATTTTCTGACCCAGAATTATTCTTGTCTAAAAGAACTACAGTAACCAAAGTGGAGAAGAGACTGAGGGAAAGGCTGTTCTGTGACTGACCCAACTGGGGATCCATCTCATGTGGGTACACAAAGACTTAATGCTATTGTATACTTATATACAGGAACCTAGAATGGCTATCCTCTGAGAGGTCCAACCAGTGGCTGACTGAGACAGACACAGACACTTGCACCCAACAGTTGGACTGACGTCATGGTTGAATCAGGGGAAGGATGGAGGCGCTGAAGGGAAAGGTGACCCCATAGGATACCAGCAGTTTCAACGAATCCAGACATCTAGGAGCCTCCAGACACTGAGCCACCAACCAAGCAGCATATGGGAACTTGTCAGAGTCTCCAGACATATATACAACAGAGGACTGTGTCATCTGGCCTCACTGGGAGAAGACATGCCTAATTCTGGAGAGACTTGAGGCCCCATGGAGAGGGAGATGCCTGGGGAACATCTTCTGGAATACAGAGGGAAGGATGAATGGGACTTGGGAGCGGGCAATAGCTGGATTGTAAAAAAAAAAAAAAATTACAAAGAATGTATGAATTGGGAACAAATTCTTGCTGAATAAAGACAGTGGATTATTATCTGCAGCTTTGGTATCCATTGCAAATCTTGGACGTTTCTGCCAGGAATTATAAAGGTCCCTATTTGCTTTGGAAGAAAGAAGGAATGGCTGTTAAGGAAATAAAAACACACAAGAGAACAAGAATATTGACATCAGGATATACTAACATTTCAAAATAAACCAAAAGCCTGGTAGGTAGTCGGAACAGGAAAAGACCCTTGTGAATCACCGCAGCAACGGCTACAAGGCGGCACCATCCTGGTCTGATTTTTGTGGGACATGGTTTCTTGAATTGATATGTGGCCTCTTCTGTTCTGAGAAGCTGTGATCACTGTGGCCATTTTTTAACGTTTTGACACAAAGCCGAAGTCCTTTCCCTTTGTGACAAATTGGAAGACACAGCCGTGAAAGTGAATGTCCAGGTGTTTGAACTGTGTGTTTGCTGGTTTGTGGACAGGCTGCTGAATTTTCTTAAGTCTGTATTTTTCCATCTTAAATGGGAATAATGGTACCTAAAATGATAAGTCATTCGGGGAGTAAACAAAGCAATCCCATCTCTTAATGGAATTCTCACTGGCCTCTACTCAGAGGAGGCTGAACCAACCTGAGCTCAGAGTAAAGCACTCAAACTGCATCCTTTGCTTGCTTACCGAATATTTAGGCTTAGTATATCTATCTTTGCTAATAATGAGTTCAAGTCTCCCCCAAGACCTTCTTTGGACCTCTGAGTGGGAATATGCCTATAACAAGTCTCTTAAGTAAAGAATTAGAGGTCACATTCAGAGAAATAAAAAGAAATCAGAATGCTTTCAGTGTGAAAAAGATTATTGGCCTTACTTTGCTACGGAGATTGAATTTACCTATACTAAATCATTCTTATTCCTTATTCTTAAAATGGAATATTGACATCTGGAAAGCTACCTTAACCATACAGGTGACAGCATTAAGGTCAGCCTAGAGAGAAAGTCGAGATTAATCCAAGCCAATGAAAAACTAGGAGGGGAACAGCCAAATGAGGACAATACATTTCAAAGTACTGATCAAAAATGAAATTAATCCAGGTAAGCCAAAATACTTCATCTTCGTTTTTCTTAAGATAGGTTCATAAATTTTTATGACACATCTCTAGAGGGGAAGGAAATCTCAGCAGCCAGTAGTGAAACTGGTAGTGTAGAAAAGTGGTTCTTAAAAGAAAAGAGTGAAAATTTAGGCTACCTTGTAGGAAATAGTATGTTTTATCATTCAGTTTTTAAGTACACCCATGAACACCTATACATGGGTAAACATGTGTGTTTTTGTGTATGAAGCACAGAGCTTGTCCTAGGCAACCTTGCTGACATTCAGCTATATCTGCAGTCAAATTGTTGGCATTCTTTTTTTTTAAGATTTATTTATTTATTTATTAAGTATACTGTAGCTGTCTTCAGACACCAGAAGAGGGAATCAGATCTCTTTGCAGAGGGTTGTGAGCCACCATGTGGGTGCTGAGATTCGAATTCATGACCTTAGGAAGAGCAGTCAGTGCTCTTACCTGCTGAGCCATCTCTCCAGTCCTTTTTTTTTTTTTGGCATTCTTAGTACAACAAATTATTAGAATATTTTTACTTAGTTATAGGCATAAAGGTTAAATTATAGTCCTCAGGTAGTTTATATGTGAACACATACATGTACACACATACACACACACACATACACACACATACACACTCATACACACACATATTTTGTGGGTGTATGTGTATTTATGTATGTGAGTATGATACATGTACACCTGTACATATGGACTTGAACACCGTATAGAAGCCAGAGAAGGACATTGAGTGTCCTGTTCTACCATGTTTTGCCTTGTCTTTTCAGACTTGGGCTTCTCTGTTCTTTGGAAATCCTTGGGAATCAATTAAGTCTGAGCAAGTTTCTCGTCACACCCGCATCTCACAGTGTTGCCTCCCCTGTACCCTGGGCATTGCATATGAACTGATGAATGTCCTACGTAGAATCCACAACGTAATTCCACTTTGACTCCTCATGCTCCAGAGCATGGCTGCTGCTCTCTTACGCCTTCACGTGTAAGCACATTTTTTGTTTTGTTTTAAAAACTTGGCCACTCATAATTTTCAGAAGGATTAACTTGATGTAGGTAGCAGCCTCTTGCCCTAAAGTCAGTGTATTGTTTGATTATTAACTATGCTATTGTTCTTCTACCATAGCAACTTATTCTTGATAGGATATGTATGTTCAGACTATCATCATGAGGACACATTCTGGTAAAACCCTCGTCATGTATACCCGAGGTGTCTGATTTGCAAAACTCCAAATTATCTCCAGCCCTAGATTTGTCAAGCATTTTTCCCTTGCTTATTTCTCTACATTTCTTGTGTTGCATGTGCCTGGGCACAGTCAGCACTTTTGTTTCATGATGTGTACTGGCCCACACAGTAGGTGGTAGGACTATTCTTGGAAGCTATCCCTACATTTCACTTGTTGTTAATAACTTAACTGTTTATGAAAGTAACTTCAAACTGCATAAACATTTCAGCTTAATTCCAAGCTAAATGTTTTTCTTCACTTAAGCCTGTCTCAGTTCACTTCATGAATACTTGTGTCCACTCCCAAATCATTTAATACAAGAAGGATGATAGTGAGAATTTAGAGCTGGAGACAGTGGTCTTAACTCATGTTTTGTTGGTAGCAATATCAAAAAATGGGTTAAGGGTTGAAAAAGAAACACACTTTAATATATAATACATACCATTATATGCTAATATATTACATATGTGTGTGGTTGGAGGGACAATCATTTTAAAAATGTAGAGAATCACAGTTTCAACTGATGGATATAAAGTGCTTACCAAGTTATATATCTGTATAGAGCCGGGAGAAGCCTCCTCTGAGGATTTTGGGTAAGACCTGTGCAAATGAAGAGTTCTGAAGCTAGCTCGTCTCAGATTTTTTGAAAACACCACGGACTCAAGCAACAACAGCTGCCCCAGACTATGAAGCGCTTTTGTAGCATTCCTCAGTTGGAAAGATTTTAAGCAGTGATGAACAACCAAGAGAGACATCCATCTATGTCTCTCAGTCCTACTGGAGGAAACTCCTTAAGGATCAATGTGGAGAAGAGTGGGCTGAGACAGACAGGAGGAAGCAGAGCCTCCAGATGAGACAAGAAGCCACAAGCTTTAGCACAGACTACATTCTGGCAAGGTGCATAAGAATGCACGGTTGAGCACCACTAGACACTTGATCAGTTTTGAAAAGGGCCAAATGTTTATGAATTATGCATTTGTCATAACGTAAAAGATGCATTATTACCATACTCATGGCACTGAGTAGCTTCTTCTTCTTCTTCTTCTTCTTCTTCTTCTTCTTCTTCTTCTTCTTCTTCTTCTTCTTCTTCTTCTTCTTCTTCTTCTTCTTCTTCTTCTTCTTCTTCTTTGGTTTTTTATTTTTGTTGTTGTTATTTTCGAGACAGGGTTTCTCTGTGTAACCCTGGCTGTCCTGGAACTCACTCTGTAGACCAGGCTGGCCTCGAACTCAGAAGTCCACCTGCCTCTGCCTCCCAAGTGCTGGGATTAAAGGTGTGCACCACCACTGCCCGGCTGGCACTGAGCTTCTAATCTGAACCTTTGTAGAAACTATTTCATGCATTTCCCTCAAATGTCTTTCCCAGGTCCACAAAGACTTGTTGCCATTCCTTGAGACCTATTTCAGTTTCTCCTCATGTCGGTCCTGCCTGCCTTTCCCATTTGTGCCTCTAGTACTCATGTTCAGGATTATAATTCTTCTTGAGAAAAATCTTATCTTTCTGAATCATCTCTGAGCTGCTGGCAAAGCATTTTGACTTTTCCTTCAGCTTCATGTTTCCAACCAAGTGGAACAATGCCTGTATATATAAATGTATTAATGAACTTGAGAACAATTGAAATTGATACCATTGGGAAATTTTATGAGAAGAGGGCAGGAAAGGGGAAATTGGGTAATAAAAAGCAACTTATTTAGGCTGCAGTTATAGAAGAATCTGTCCAAATGGGTGGGTATTTTTGGATATACTTCAATTTCCTATCTTGATAATAGATTTTGGAGACATTATTATTATTAATTTCTCTACTTTATACATCTCTACATTGTGTTTTATAAGTAATCATGACAGCATTTTAATCATAATATCATTAGGTCATAGCAAAGGTTAGTAGTTGTTCAAAGATCCAGGGAGGGAGTTCAACATAGAACCTACCAGAATTTTATGTTTGCTTCTGTTCTAAAATCTGAAATCTTGCTTACTTTTACCCCATGGTTTATTTTAATTCACAACTATGAGATATATTATTTGTGTAAGACTCAAGTTCAGGAGATAGAATGAACACTATTTAAGAGAAAGAAAAGTGATCATTTTCATGACATAAAACATTAAAAGAATGCATTCACCACGTTCTCCCTTGCTTTAGTTTGTACTGCCAAATAACATGGCCAACTTACCCTTCTTGCCAATAGGCCCAGACTTGCCAATATTGCCCTGGGCTCCCATATCACCCAGCTCTCCTTTGACTCCTGAAAAACAAAGCATGCCTTTGTATAACATGGGGCTTTTTCTTTCCTTTAAGGATGTGACTAACATGATCTTCAATTAAAATAGATACCAATATACATATACTTATTTATATAGTTATTATCTACATTTAGTTATATATTAGGTTACTGAGGTTGAATATATTATATAGAATTCTATAAGAAAAACTATATATTTTATAAAATATATAATATATATTATTCTATGTATGTATGTATGTATCTGTCTATCTATCTATCTATCTATCTATCTATCTATCTATCTACCTATCTATCTATCTTCTACCTAAGATGTCTAATTGTGATGGTTAGTTTGCTCAATAATTAGGATGACCTGCTGGTATATCTGTAGGGTTTATCTTGATTATGTTCATTGATAGATGAAGATTCGTTCATTGTGGATTGCACCATTCTTTGGGCTTAGTCTTGGAGTATGCACAAACAGAAAAGAAAAAAGTGAGTTTGGCATATACACACACACTTGCATTCTTTGCTCTCTGTTACTGATTATGGATGCAATGTGCTAAGATCCCCCAAGCTTCAGCTGCTGTGGATGCTCAAGTCCTTCTTAGAAGGGGGGACAAAATATTAACAGGAACAAATATGGAGACAAATTGTGGAGCACAGACTGAAGGAAAGGCAATCCAGAGACTGCCCCACCTGGGGATCCATCCCATATACAGTCACCAAACCCAGACACTATTGTGGATGTCAAGAAGCACTTGCTGACAGGAGCCTGATATAGTTGTATTCTTAGAAGCTCTGCCAGAGCCTGACAAATACAGAGGAGGATGCTCACAGTCAGCCATTGGACTGAGTACGAGGTCCCCAATGGAGGAATTGTAAAAAGGACTGAAGGAGCTGAAGGGGTTTGGAACCCAATAAAGAACAACAATATCAACCAACCAGAACCCCCAGAGATCCCAAGAACTAAACCACCAACCAAAGAGTACACATGGAGGGACCCATGGCTCTAGCTGTATATGTAGCAGAGGATGAACTTGTCAGGCATCAGTGGGAGGAGAGGCCCTTTGTCCTGTGAAAGCTAGATTCTCTCTCACCTCTTTAGGGCACGAAAGTGGGAGTGGGCAGGTGGTTGGATGAACACCCTCATAGAAGCAGGGTGGGGTAGTATGGGGGTTTCTGGAAGGGAAACCAGGAAAGGGGACAGCACTTGAAATGTGAATGAAGAAAATATCCAATAAAATAAAAGAAAAAAGATATTACAGGAGATATCATAATACCTGACCTCAAGTTATGCTATAGAGCCATAGTGACAAAGTCTACATATCGGTATAAAACCATTAATGTTAACCAATAAACAGAATATGAAGAAATAGCACAGCTAAGACCATCTGAATTTTTGTCAGTATGTGTCAAGAACTATACTGGGAATAAAAACCAGCCTTTTAAACAAAGAGTGCTGACAAAACTAGATTTTTCTCTCTCGTGCTTCTTAACAATCAATTCAAAGTGAATCAAAGAATTTAATTTAAAAGCATCAAAACAAATATCAAGATATTTATATGCAAAATCATTCTGAACCATATTCTAACAGCATAGGGATTTCTTCAAAAAATAACAAATGAACTAAATTAAATTGAAGTTCCTGCACAGCAAAGTAAACTATCAAAAGCTTTGAAAGATAGTCTACATAATGAAAGAACATTTTGGAATATTTTAAAGAATAAATCTTAGGAAAAGACAAAAGAGGTTGTGACAGGGATTAAATAGATTACACTTTTTTTTCTAAGCTAGTTTTGATTTTAACTTCTTCCAAGCACCTAGATAACAATTGTGAGCAATTACACACAGCTACACTGTATTCACTACTGCCTAGTGTCCGTGATACTGGAACATATTTTGGATGATAACAGAAGAAAAAAGAAAACACCAACTCAGCTACAATCTCTTTGATCTGCAGTCATGTCCTGACTGCAAGATATACTAGTACTACAGAGGCACAAAAGCTGTGTGGGTAATCAACCAGTATGGGATTGGGTTTAATGCCCTCTATATAAGATGGAATCCATGCTCGCTCCTGTTTGGGTGGACAATGCCCTGGGACTACATAGGCCATGGACCTGGGGCAAAAACATATACTAGTGTTCTGCTAAAGGAACAGAGTGATAAAGCGACTCTTCGTGGCATTCTGCTGTGTTCAAATTCAGGGACTTCCCCAGTCATCATCAGAGAATCTTCCTCCTGCAGTAGATGGAAACAGAGACCTGAAACTGAACAATGTGCAGAGAGAGAGAGAGAGAGAGAGAGAGAGAGAGAGAGAGAGAGAGAGAGGAGACCTTCGGTGATGTCTCCATCAAATCCCTCATCTCGGGGGACAGGGAACTCTGCAGAAGAGAATGCAGAAAGATTCTAACAGCCACGGGCATGGAGGACATCTAGGAAACAAGGCATTCTAAGCAGAGCAGAGCTTATAAGCATGAAACCGAGACTGTCACGAACGCACAGGCCCTGCATGGGACAAAGCCCAATGTGGTCCCAGTGCTGAGAGGGGAAGTGGACACACACCTGCATCCCCAACCCAGAAACTCTCTCACATTGGTAGATGTTTGTTAAGGGAAAAAGGGTTTGACAGTGAACATTTCACTGGGTGCAAAAACCACACTTAATAGGCAGCTCAAAAATAGCCAACACAAAATAAACTCAATGGTATTTTTCTAGAAAAAAAAGGAAATGAACCCGACACTAATATGTATATACTATGTTTAAATAGAGTTAGAAGGAATCTATTAATTGAAATGTTATGATTTTAACAATTCTGGGCATGTTAGTGTTAAAATATTTACTGCCCAATATTAACTAATGCCCACAGCAGAGTGTCTGTAAAATAAAAGGTAGATAAGTGGCAGAGTAAGCTTCTTCTATTTTGTTTTAAATAGGTTCACCTCTAGATAAAGTTCTGGTTTTTGCCTTCGGATTGATTTCTCTCTCTCTCTCTCTCTCTCTCTCTCTCTCTCTCTCTCTCTGCTTTCAAACAAGATTTGACAGTTTTTTGCTACTTTGGAACAGGGAGGAGAATGTGTAACCATAAAACCTGGTGGTGAAAGAGACATTAGAAACTGTCTTGCTGAAGTTCTGTTGCTTATTTTTGTCTTTGGAGACAGCATCTCACACTGTAACGCAGACTGGCCTGGTGTTCACTCCAGGCTGACCTCAAATGCAGTTCTGCCTCGTGTCTGGATGCTGGGATTGCAGATACTGTCCACCACAGCTCACTGTGCTGCTGAGCTTGTAATCATCAGGAACCCGCTACATTATTTTAAAGTCTTTGTTTAAAAAAATAATAATAAGGGATGGGTATTGTTGTGCACACCTATAATACTAATTACTCAGGAGGCAGATGCAGGTAAATTTCTAAGACTAAAAGGCTAGCCTGGTAAACATAGCAAATTTAGAATTTTCCAAGACTGTATTATGAGACCTTTCATAAAATACAAGTGAAATCCAGCCAATCAACCAAACAAATACAAACAAAATTCCCTCAAAAGGCATAAAGAAAAATAAAGCCAAACCAAATTAAAGATCAAAGCCAAGCCTAAGTAACAAATAGGTGATACTATAAAAACATTCACTAGATACAAATCTTTGCTTTGTGAGACTTAGCAATTAGCATAAGAACTTTTAGACTGGTACAGTGTTTCTCAGATTGAGGTTCTAAGGGTTTGGGAGTTTCCCCTTCACTTTAAATTAACTAAAACTTCAAAGATTTCTCACCTGAAGAACTTTGGATGGCGGAGAAACATCTTAAAAATGCTCAACTTCATTAGTCATCAGGGAAATGCAAATCAAAACAACCCTGAGATTTCACCTTACACCAGTCAGAATGGCTAAGATTAAAAACTCAGGAGACAGCAGGTGTTGACGAGGATGTAGAGAAAGAGGAACACTCCTCCACTGCTGGTGGGGCTATAAGATGGTACAACCACTCTGGAAATCAGTCTGGAATCACTTCTTTCGGAAGTGACATGCTCAGAAAACTGGGCATGTCACTTCCGAAAGATCCTGCTATACTACTCCTGGGCATATACCTAGAGGATCACCCAGTATGTAATAAGGATAAGTGCTCCACTATGTTCATAGCAGCCCTATTTATAATAGCCAGAAGCTGGAAAGAACCCAGGTATCTCTCAACAGAAGAATGGATGCAAAAAATGTGATATATATATATATATACATATATATATATATATATATATATATATATATATATATATATATATATATATATATATATGTATACACACACACACACACACACACACACACACACACACACACAATGGAGTACTATTCAGCCATTAGAAACAATGAATTCATGAAATTCTTAGGCAAATGGATGGAGCTGGAGAACATCATACTAAGTGAGGTAACCCAGTCTCAAAAGATCAATCATGGTATGCACTCACTAATAAGTGGATATTAGCCTGGAAAACTGGAATACCCAAAACATAATCCACACATCAAATGAGGTACAAGAAGAAAGGAGGAGTGGCCCCTGGTTCTGGAAAGACTCAGTGAAACAGTATTCAGCAAAACCAGAACGGGGAAGTGGGAAGGGGTGGGTGGGAGGACAAGGGAAGAGAAGGGGGCTTGCGGGACTTTCGGGGAGTGGGGGGGCTAGAAGAGGGGAAATCATTTGAAATGTAAATAAATTATATCGAATAATAAAAAAAAATTATGAAAAAAAAAAGAAAGAAAGAAATAGAGAGCTTGGGCACAGGCAAGAGTTTCTTTCTTGTGCAGGCAGCCCTTTCTATGAACATGACTATTTCTTTCTTTCCCTGAACATATTTTCATTCATTACTTGGGAATTTCACATCATGCACCCTATTGCACTCAATGTCCATTCCTCCCATGTCTACTGTCCACATCTTCAACAACGTCCCAAAAAGAAAAGTAACAAAAAGGGGGGTGGGGAATCTAAGTCCAATTTGTGTTGTTCATCTACTAACTGGAATATAAACCAACTCCAGCCTCTTAAAGGAAACTGAGTCCTCCTCCTGTAACCTTGCCCTCAAAGCTTTGGTGCCCATGTTTCTTAAAACTCATCATCTTTTATTTTTTTTTCAGAGATTGCTCCTCCCTGAGCCACAGAGTGTGAACAGCCTTATGATACGGCCTGAGAAAGCCAACAGAGTCTAGCCTTCAGGCAAGTCCATAGGGGCCCTTCGCTGGTCCCTCAGACCTCAAACACATTATATCTAATTCTGGGGCAGAGAGCTTGTGAAACTGCTAATTTCTAAGACAAGGGCCAGGGGTGAGAAAGAGGGGGGAGAAGGGAGGGGAGGAGGGGAAGAGGGGAGGGAGGTGGGGAGCATTGCACATTAGACTGGCCATTTCAGACGGGCTACCCTACCTTTTGGTCCCTGGCGTCCCACTTTGCCATCCTTGCCTTCTTCTCCCGTGTCTCCTCTTTCACCATCATCTCCTTTTAAAACAAAGTAAGAGAGAGTAGGTCATCTCAACTAACGGCTAAGCTCAATCTTCCCAGGGAAACAAGGCCATACTCAAAATGCCATTGCAACGTGGATGGGAGAATGTCCCTAGGATACAAGGATCGGTCGGCTGAAAAGAAAGGATGTCCATAGTAGTCATCACAGCAGCTGTAGTTATCTGCACGGGTCCTACATAAGAGTGACAATCAACAGTCTGTCATGGATGGGAGAGGGACTCATTGATTCTTTTTTTCTCACATATTTTTATTGACTATATTCTTCATTTACATTTTAAATGTTATACCCTTTCCCAGTTTTCCCCTCCTAGAAAACCCCCAACCCATCCTCCCACCCCTTGCCTCCAAGAATATGCCCCTCCACCCAACCCACTCTCATCTACCCCCCACCCCGATTTCCCCATGCTGGGATATCTATTGAGTCTTCACAGGACTAAGGACCTCTCCTCCCACTGATGCCCTACAAGGCATTCCTCTGACAATCTTTTTGACTGGAACCATGTGTACCCCTTGGTTGATGGCTTAGTCCCTGGGAGCCCTGGGGCATCTGTTTGACCGACATTGTCATTATTCCCATGGCAATGTAAACCTCTTTAGCTCTTCCAGTCCTCCCTCCAACTCCTCCACTGGGGACCCTGCACTCAGTCCTATGAATGGGTGGCTGTTAGCATCTGCCTCTGTATGTGTAAGGCTCTGACAGGGCCCCTCTGGAGACAATTATAACAAGCTCCTGTTGATTCTTGATCCTTATTGCTGAATTCATGGCTATTTGTAGATGCTAGGAACTTGGAAGAGGGTCAATGTCTTTCTTTACCTTTGGACCTGCTGCTGAGCCCACAAGACTCTAACAGATAGCTCCAAACTCATGGTCATTCAGATGGCATTGGTTAAATGGGTCAGAATGCAGGAAATAAAAATGAACGTGGGAAAAAGATTTGTAAGGAAAAGGAGAGATTAGATAGGGTTGGGATGGAGGGAGATGTTAGGTCATTGTTTCATTGTAGATCAGGTACACTCTGGCTTTGAAATTGTCAAATAGCTAATTAATAAAGTAATAAAAGGGAAGTTGCAGTATATCTTCTTCTCTCATTAGAGGGACCCCAATTTGAGGTCTGGAGTGGGAAGCTAAGACAAGGAGACTAGGAATAGCAAAGAGCTGACAAGCAGCTGTATGTGACAGTGACGGCCACAGCCACAGATGAGTGGAACTTCAACAATTCAAATTGACTGAACAGATGTTCTGCCGAAACATTTACTGAAATGGAGTATGAGTTGGAAGGCACAGATAATAATATCATGCCAGTTGCTAATAATTTGAGTGGTTCTTTGATATGTTGTGATACAGCTTATTGCTTTTGGTGGAAGAAGGACCCCGCTCCTCTGTGACCTAGATGGAGAAATATAAACAAATGACCATCTTTTCTGAGCCTCATTTTTCTTTAATGAAAATTAAAATAATAATGTGTGGGCTACTAAAAAGTTTCCATGGACCAATATACACAGAAGATAGGAGCACAACTGGTGTGTTATGGTGGCTACTGTTACTCTCTCCTGTATTCTGTGTTTCCTTATCATTAGTATGGGATATTACCTGCCCTCCCTGACTTGTCTAGTTGTTTTAGAATCAATAATGCAAGAATGTGAATTTGCTTTGGAAACAAAGAGCATAACACATACCATGTTGTGAGTATATACTCACATCGTCACCTCAGGCTCAGGACAGTGAAAACATGAAGAATGATTGAAAATGAGATTCCAGGCTGTGAGATTATCCAAGTGTCTGGCTGTTTTACAAGGCTGACAACAGGATCCTTCTGGAGTCGTTTTTTTTACAAAGATGCTTAGATGACTTCTGTGGTCAGACTAGAGGAGTTGTGTTTGGACTGGATGGCATTTTACAGTGCCGGAGGGTTGGGTAGGTGGGTGATGTTTATTTAGCAAGGTTAATATGTGGTGTGCACTTGAGCTAAAGATTTTGACATGGAATTGTGGCAATTCCAGGAGGTAGAAACTATTCTCACTCTAGTTCATAAATTAAAACAAAAGCAAAGAAAATACCCAACAACAACAAAACATCTAACAAGATGCTGTGTGGTTAAGATACTTGTGAATTATCGCAGAATTTCTGGGTATCCCAGTGAGAATTTTCCCATGTCTGTATCTGCCCTCCCCATGTAAATTTAAGACATTCTCTGTAGGCTTCAGGGGCTCCTAGCAGATGGTAGATTTTAGGAAACTTGACATTTGTCAGCGTTTTCAGAGAGACTGGGAAAAGTTACCAGGCCAAAAAAAAAAAAAAAAATTGACAATTTGTATTAACTTCTAAACGAGAAAGATAGTTGGAATCTTGTTACTATTCCAATGACTTAATTCATGCAGAATGTATCCCAGGGGTAGAATTTGTGAGACCTGGCTTTGAGGCTCACTAGCAGAGCAATTCTTCATTCTAGGAGTCTTTTTTATCTTTTTGAGTATTGTTTTACTCAGTGGTAGAATGGACAAAATATATTTTTATTTGTGTGTGTGTGTGTGTGTGTGTGTGTGTGTGTGTGTGTGCATGTCTTCCAGAATATTTCCTCCCCTGCCCCCATCTTTTTATTTGTTCTTTTCTTTATTTTCTCATTTTTCACCCAAGCTGACATTATACAGAAATCTATATCTTCGCTACCATTAGAAGACTGAGCTAAATTCTTCTGGTTACCTTTTTATATTTAATGTGTCAGCTCATCTCTGCTTAAAGCTCACATTCAGTCCCCTAAGACCTGAGGGATAGGCTTCAATCCTAAACAATTTTTTTGTTTGCACACAGAGAATTTAGCACAGCCTAATCTTGAAATGTGATGGACGTTCTGTACTTTGTATGAACCATATGACACTTTACAAATGTTATGATAGTGTTATTGAATATTATGAGCCAAAGTGTCCATTCTACCTGACATGTACTCTATCATTTGATCCCCATGACAACCTTTCAGAAGGATGCTATCCTCAGCTCCATTTTACAGATGAGGGAATGAGGTCAAGCAGAGGTAAGGCAACATCGCTCTGGTTACAGCATGAGTAATGGTAATGTTGGGATTCTTATTTTGCGTATCTTTCCTCAGAAACCTGTGTCCTGCACAAGTGGAGTGATTTTAAGTGGATTTTTATTCTCATAATCTTGGGACCTGGATTGTGGATCCACCCAATGGGACTAAAGAGACAATTCCTGGTCAGTAAAGGGCAAGATCATAAAGCCACATGGGTGTGAATATTGGTTCCATTATTTTTTCCTTCCGTCCTCCACTCCCTGGGATCTTTCCCATTAATTTCCAAGCAAGCCTCTCACTGGAGGAGGCAAGGTGAGTGATTTAGTCATTTGCTGCTCCCTGGTGGCTTCTGAAGAAAAATCCTGGAGGACAGAAATGAGATTATGGTTCTTGTGACCTATATGACTACACCAGCCTGCCGGCTAGAGCTGAAGGAAGCAACTTGTGTCTTCATCTTCTGCTTGGGTCCCGGTAATTTAATCTTTGAGAGTTACTTTAGTGAAAACAGAGGCCCCACATTTCAATGTTGTCTTTTACTGTCTTGGAAATATTTTATGAGATTCCTTCATTAAAAAAATAACTACTTACATTTTTCAAAACAAGCTAAGCTAAGCTATAAAAGACTAATTTTAAGTTTCTAAAAATTATTTGCTTGAGCCCCTCCAGGCCATCAGCATGCTGTAATAATCTCCCCAGCAGAATTCCAGCACACATACAGTTGACCGCCTTTTTTAGGTAGGATTTATTTGAAACTAAATAGCTGAACTCAAGTCTGTAGCATGAATTTAAATGGAGTAACTATGTAAAGGGATTATTATAATCATTTTGGAAATGCTAAATAAAATCACTGGAAAGTGTGTATTTTCTAATGTTAAAGTAACCTTAGAGACAGGAGAGAAGTTGTTAGCAATCTTTCCTCTGATCGCCCTTAGAAGTGGGTGGGGCATGTGGTATGAGAGCCCCAGCAAGGCTCTGCCCCACAGCAAACTCCTCAGCCCTTCTTAAATTTTGTTTCCAAATTTGCCAGTTTCATCTCTTGTTTTGAAGTTTTCAGTAGAAGGACCGAGAGGGCTCATGAGCCTCAAGGGATAAAGTTATTATACTGGATATATATGTTTTCTTCTCATCCTCTCCAGTTACTCTTCTCCAGTTACTTTGAGTTACTTTGCTGAAATACGTGGTCCTTCTTGGGATCGGCAATTGTTTGCCTTACCCTTGTTTTTCTATTTATCACTTCCTCAGTGCCTTCATTTGCCTTCTTGTCTACTCCAATTTCTTTCTGCTCAGTCCTCTCTACACACCTCTCCCTGAGGCACAGGGAACGGGTTAAATTGTTGAAAATTCCCATTTCACCTTTTTGAGTCTTAATTTTTTTATCTTTAAAAGGGGAAAAACTCACCTATTGCATAGGACAGTCTCAAATGAAAGTTATCTCATGCAATGGGTGAAAAATCTCCAGCTACTTGTTTGGTATGCTCTACTGTTTGTGTTTTAATAGGGAGTTAAAAAGTGATTATCCCTGTGTATTCACTACTTCAACCCCTACCCTGTAACTTTATTACATTTTTGCTTGACTGCATGGTTTTTACTTCACACCACAAAAATTTTCACACTTTGAAAGAAGGACAGATATACCAGTACAAAGATATAGCTACTAGCTTGGTGTCACTACCTTAACTATGTTTTGCTGATTTAAAAAAAAAATCCAATTACAGACATGACAACATATCATCCTTAAACATGTCGACAAATGTCTAAGGGTTAGGAACAACATGCTATGTAAGCACATTACTATTGCAACAATATTGAGTTTTATTCAAGTACTTGATAAGATCTGCTTCATAGAATTCTTGTGGTTCCTCTTGTCATCTGCCTATAGCAGTATGCTTTTCCAGTCTAATCTAGTAAGAAGGAAAAATGAACAGTTAGAAAGAGAAGCCAACATTTATAGCAATGGACCTGAGTTCTTTGAAAACAAATCACGAACAATTATGTCACTTTTCTCTTCTGCTGAGAGAACTATAATAGACTGAAAGGAGCTGGGGAAGACAAATTCCTGATGGTCATTTATAGAAAGCAACTATCCTGAGAAGGTTGGGTATAAACTGATTATATCCATAGGATCGAACCTTACACATCAAGAGTTCCAGTTTCCATCAGATCACTTTCTACCTTCTGCTAGAGTTTGGATGGAGAGGGGTCTCCTGCAGTTCATGTCTTAAAGACTTAGCAGTTGGGGCATAGTATGAAGTTCCTTGGTCATTGGAGACATGCCCTAGCATGAGATTTAGAAACCTAGTCTCTTCATTTTCTTTTGTTTCTTATCCATAAACTAAGCAGTTAGCTTTTCTAAGACCTACACCATTGTCATGTTTGCCACATGTTTGCCAAAAAGTAATGGGTTTGCTCTAACAGCAAGCATTAAAGTTAACTTCTTTACATGTCAGTTATATCATGCATTCTGTTACAGTTAGGGAAAGTTGATTCTTCCAGGCTTACAGCACAAAAGAACCAGTTGCATCTTAATTAACTGGGACTCTTGTCCTTAAGTTATCGATCTTACAAGACATATAGCAATGCTATAAGAAGATGTGACTTGGGACTGGAGAGATGGCTTAGTGGTTAAGAGCACCGACTGCTCTTCCAAAGGTCCTGAGTTCAAATCCCAGCAACCACATGGTGGCTCACAACCATCCATAATGAGATCAGACGGCCTCTTCTGGAGTGTCTGAAGTACAGCTACAGTGTACTTACATAAAAAATCTTGCTGGGCAGTGGTGGCGCATGCCTGTAATCCCAGCACTCTGGGAGGCAGAGGCAGGTGGATTTCTGAGTTCGAGGCCAGCCTGGTGTACAGAGTGAGTTCCAGGACAGCCAGAACTATTCAGAGAAAACCCTGCCTCGAAAGAAACCAAATCCAAAAAAACCAAAAAACAAAAAAAAAAAAAAAAAAGAAGAAGAAGAAGAAGATGTGACTTTATACTATCAATTCATGAAAAGTTTAAGCACAGACAGTGATAAATTCAAAATATTGATGAGCTCTGAAATGTCAATTTGCAGCCTTAGGTATCAGTAAAGAATGGAGCCATGCTAGATTCACATTCTTTAGCAGTTTGGTCTCCTCATGGCTTTGTTCTCTTCTATAGTTGGATTAAAGATCCATTAAAGATGCCTGGTGTTTTGCAGAAGTGAATATTTAACCAATTTTAATTTCCTATGTAAAAATAAACATCCACATTAATCTAAAAAAATGATATAGTTTGTTAAGGGCTCTGGCTTTGAGAATAAGTGCTGGGATACTCATTCAAATCTGTATATATAAATATACATTTATGTATTCTTTGGATGCACCTATATGAGATAGGCTCAAACTTTAAATTTTCCAAATAAAAGCTCTTTAATAACATGTTAAATAATGTATAGTTCTATTTCATCAAATCATTACATTTAATAAATAATTGAATTATAATAATTTTAATACATAACTTGTTAAATTATTTTATCAATAATTTAAATTTAAATTTAAATTAAATTTTACACTAAACAATTAACATCTATTCTTCAGAGTTATTGGGAATGGAACTATTTTGTTATGCAACTACTTGAAAATCATGTGAGATTATGGATGATCAAACTCATATTGGAGTCCTTGGATCAAAGGGATCCATTTATAAATATGTATATACTGAATAGTCATCCATTGACTTTATTTTTGGTATATTTTTCTGGGATTCTGATAACATGTGACCCTATATGGAACCACAAATTTTAATTAAGGATTTTAATTAGAGCTCCCATAAACTAGAGGAGAATCAGTCTGTCTTTAGGGGTTTGAGACAAGATATTGAATAGATCCTAACAGCACAAGAACAAACAAGGTTTACACTGTAGCAACTGTAGAGAGCAAAGCCAAGGCAAGAAATGTGAGCCCAGAACAAGTTGGTCAAGCATGTGGCTCTAGCACGGCTCCATTGCCTCATGATACAGGCTTCATGCCTGTAAATTGGCATTCTCTCCTCTGTTTACTGTTTTGGCTTGTGTTAGATTCTTTCACTTGTTAATACAAGTTTCTTAATAATATAATTACTAGACGATGATTAAGACAGAAACAGGCTTCTCTGTGGCAAGGGCACAGCCTCAGGAAGCCAAATAACAGTGTAACAAATGCTAAAAGAATCTGTTACAGGAGTTAAAAGAGCCACTGGCCTCCATATGCCTACATCCCCAGCTCTCCCTTGATTTTTGTTAGGGAGAAGTAGCATCTCTGAGAGGGATTTAACAGAGTAGACTTACAGCTAAGACAAGTGCACAAAAATGAGCCAATGTAGAGTTTCATTAGTGTATTATAACAAGTGTGTGCTAAAACACTCTCACCAATAAGAGCTCATGTGAATTTTTATATTCTATTGGGTGACACGCTCCTGACAATCCCAGGTCAAGATCCTCCTAGATACAGGTCTGCCTAAAGAATCGCACTTTAACACAGAGAATTAATGGTGCTCCCTAAAGGGTATTCCTCCAGCACCTCATAGCTTCCTACTATAAGGAGTCATCCCAATATTGGATAGATCAGAAACGACATACGCTCTTCTTTGCATTCCCAGCACTTGGCATCAAGTCTGAGCGGCAATATTGAACTCTGTTCAATAAGAGTTCTTGAAAGGAATAACATCCCTAAAGACAAGATGGATAAATGTGAGCTTAATGACAATACAGTCAAATGAATTCGTGATTGATTGAAATGTCATTCTCCATAGTGGTTGATTAATGAATTGGCCTCAGTCTGTGGTACAACCTATAAAGCAATAAGGCAGCCAGGAAGATACACAGAACAATACTCCTGCTACTGCCCTGCAGTGGTTTTGTTTCTTCATCTAATTTATTTTCTCTCCTAATATTTCTACCATGCTCGAATGTCCCAGGCTCAACAGTCAAGCTGGTTTTGATAATTTATGTGTCCTCAGGCCCATCTTCATTCTTACCCTTTCTCATTTTCTACCTTTCTTTTTCTTCTCTTGTTCTTGTCATCTCTGTCTTACCTATTCTAACTTCAGGCCCCAATTCTTATGCATTGTATATAATTCATAAATGGTCTTTATGAATTATAAGCCTAATATTTATAATGTTTAAGTAATTGATGCATCCAATGCAATTAGAATAGTTTCTGTTCAACAAACTATTGAAATACCAGTTTACATGAATCTGAACTTTGCTTTATCAAACTATCTTGCAATATTTTCACTGTTACTTCCTCATTCAAAATGTTCTAACAGTTTCTGTAACGTAAGACCACGCTTAGTCCAGTATATGGCCTTGCAGTTTATCATCAAGGGAATTATTACACCTTATTTTATGGTCTTCACTCAGAGAATCTCTTCTTGACCAAGCTGTTTGTTTCTTGATCATCAAAATGCCCTTGAGCTCTTGTTGTCACTGAATGGCACATACACATTCTCTCTGTGTGAATTTCATCCACATAAAGAAAAAACAAAAGTCATAAAGGATAAGTGACTTGGTGAGAGTTTAAAGTAATATACATAAATTTATGAAGAATGTAAACAAATAAATGGCAAAAGAAAAAGTGAATACTTGATATAAGAAATAAGTAATTGTCGCAATATACAAAGAACTTAGAAAAATTCCTTTTCAGAAAGGGCAATGAATGATTTCAAAAGATTACTCAAAGGTTTAAATAACAAATACTATATATATATATATATATATATATATATATATATATATATGTATATATATGTATACATATATATATATGGGTGTGTTGGTATATATATCATATATCATACACCATATATTATATCAGTATCCTATATTATTTATTCTTCTATAAATATCTATGCCCAAAGAAGACATAAATATTCCAAAGAAGACATAAATAGTGTGGAAGTTTCTCATTCATGATTCTTGACAACAGAAATACATCTAGAAACTATTTGGAAGTAAGATTAAAGGGTTGATTGGGGAATGGGCAGAGGGAAGAGGGCTTATGGGATTTATGGGGAGGGGGAACCAGTATATACCATTCCTGGGCATATACCCCAAAGAGTCTCCAACAAGTAACAAGGGCACATGCTCAGCTATGTTCATAGCAGCCTTATTTATAATGGCCAGAAGCTGGAAAGAACCCATATGTCCTTCCACAAATGAATGGATATAGAAAACGTGGTATATTAACACAATGGAATACTACTCAGTTATTAAAAACAATGACTTCATGAAATTCTTAGGGAAATGGTTGGAACTGGAAAATATCATCCTAAGTGAGGTAACCCATTCTCAAAAGAACACACATGGAATGCAGTTACTGATAAGTGGATATTAGCCCAGAAGCTCTGAATACCCAAGACATATCAAATGATTCCCAAGAAGACGGAAGGAGAGGGCCCTGGTCCTGGAAAAGCTTGGTGCAACAATGTAGGGGATTACCAGGACAGAGAAGTGGGAGGGGGTTGATTGGAGAATGGACAGAGGGAAGAGGGCTTATGGGACATATGTGAAGTGGGGGACTGGAAAAGGGGAAATCATTTGGAAAGTAAACAAAGAATATAGAAAAGAAAAAAGAAAACAGACTACTCCAGCCAGGGAAGCAGGTAGGCTAACTGCAGATCTTCCCTTGTTCCTACACCCTCCCAAAATCAATTCTCCAGTCCCATCCTCATTTCTATAGCAGAACAGTTGCTGTGGCCTCCCCTTCCTCTCTGCCTACTTCTCCAGTGGATCACACAGAACTTTCTCTCCAAAACTCCCTTTGCTATAATTTTCCTGGGCTTTATCCAAACCCCAGCAAGGCAGAGGATAGTAAAACAGGTAGGCTTTTGGCGTATCTTCGCCGGTCCCTCCATTCTTTCAACTCCATTTCTCACTCTCATCCCCAGTTCTGTATCAAAACACCAGTTAAAGATTTTCCTCTCTGACCCCATTTCCATGGGAATAAGCAGAACATGATGGATACCATTTCCCTCTCATCTGTGGACCTTAACCCCTTCCCCAGCCCATCCTCATTACCAAGTGTCAACTCACAATGCCTAAAAATACATTTACCTGGAACCTCAAATGGTTATACCTATCAGGATTCCAAAACAATTCTTTTCTACACAGAACACAAACACACAGCCATACCTATCTCCTAAGAACCAGAGAAGATGATAGGAACCAAGGAGCAAAGCACTGACAAAAAAGATAAGAACAAATATCAGCACCTCAAATGATAATCTTCCTAAACCCAGAAGACTAGATGGTAGCATAAAAACACAGCCAGGGCAATATATCTCTACTAGAATTCAGCAACACTACCACTGTGGGACTTGACTACTGAAACACAGCTCAAACACCAGTAGAAGACCTTAAAACAGTCTTAATGAATACCATAGAGGTTCTTAAAGAGGAAATTAATAAAACAGCCCCAGATGACTAGATGCTAGCATAAAAACATAATCAATAACAGTTAGGACTATCATAGAGGCTCTTAAAGAGGAAGTGAATAAAACAATCTAAAGTGTCTAAGAGAAAATTTAATTAGTAGAGAAGACCCAAACTCTAGGAAATCTGGAAATGAAAAATTTAGGGCCTCAAACAGGGTCCTCTGAAACAAGGCTCATCAAAAGGATATAAGAGATGGAAGAGGGAATCTCAGTCATTGAGGACACAATAGAAGAAATGGATACCTTAAAGAATGTTAAACTTAAAAAATCCTGACACATAACATCTAGGAAATCAAGACACTATAAAAGGACCAAATCCAAGAATAATAAGGATAGAGTAGGGAGAATAATCCTAAGTTAAGGGCTTAGAAAATATTTCCAACACAATCATTGAAGAACATTTCCTTAACTTAGAGAGGGAGGTACCTATCAAAATACAAGAAGGATACAGAACACCAAATTCACTGGGATAAAAAAATCAGTTACATAATAAATTAAACCAATAAATGCATAGAAGAAAGAAAGAATCCTAAAAGCTTCAAGGAAAACAAGACCAAGTAACATATAAAGATGAATTCAGAATAACACATGATTCCTCAATATAGAACCTAAAAATCATAAGGAACTGGACATATGTTCTATTTACCATAAGAGAGCACAAATGCCAGCCCAGTCTACTATACACAGTAAACCTTTTGATCACAATGGACGGAGAAAATAAGATAGTCCATGATAAAACCAAATTTAAACAATATCTTTATGTATAAATCCTGCCCTATAGAAGGCACTAGAAAGAAAACACCAAGCTAAAGAAGTTAACCATACCCAAGAAATAGAGATAATGAATAATCCCAGACCAGTAAATCAAAGGAGGAAAATGCGTGCACACACTACTACCACCACCACCAATACCAGCAGTGCCACCATCACCCACCACCAGCAGAACAGCAAAAAAACATGAGGAATTAGCAAATCCTGATAAGTCTCAACATCAGTGGACTCAGTCCCCACAACAAGAAGACAAACTACCAGAATAGATATAAAATCAGAATCTATCCTTCTGCCGCAGCTAGGAAACACACCTTAAAAATCAAGTATAGATACCACCTCAGAGTAAAAGGATAGAAAAAATTACTTCAAACACATGGACATAAGGGGAAAGCTGATTTAATCATTTTAATCTCTGACAAAATATACTTCAAATGAAAACTAATCAGAAGAGATAAAGAAGGACACTACATACTTAGCAAAGGAAAAATCCACCAAAAAGCTGGTTCAATTCTTAATAATAAGGACACCAGTTCATAAAATATTTAAAAAACAACTAAAAACTTCAGCTTGAATCGCAAAACACTTGACTCTCAAAACACTGTTAGAGATTTTAATACTCCATTCTTGCCAAAAGACAGACAATTCAGACAAAAATTAAACAGAGTAATTTGGGAGCTAAATGACCTTATGGACCAAGTGAAACTTGGAACTAAAATAGCTTTGCAGAACATTTCACACAAACACAAAATAACATACCTTCTTCTCAGCATCTCATGGAATTTTTTCTAAAACTCATCACACACCCAAAGTAAGTCTCAACAGATTTTAGAGCATCAAAATAACACTCTGCATTCGATCTGACTACTACAGATTAAAACTGGATATTGTTGATAACAGAAAGAACAGAAAGTTTACAAACTCACGAAAACTGAACAACTCTTTTCTAAGTGAAAACTTGGCCCAAAGAGAAATGAAGAAAGAGATTAAAGACTCCCTAGTATGGAAAGAAACTGAATAAACAATATACCAAAGCTTATAAAATATGATGAAGGTTAAAAGGTTCTAAGAGCTCATAGTACTAAGTACCTAGATAAACTATCAGAGATCTCTACTAGTAAGTTGACAGCACACTTGAAAGCCAAAGAACAAAAAGAAGATATCACATCTAAAAGGAGTAGATGGCAAGAAGAAAAAGGTCAAACTCAGGACTGAAAATATTTCCAAAGAAAGAAGGAAGGAAGGAAGAGAGAGAGAGAGAGAGAGAGAGAGAGAGAGAGAGAGAGAGAGAGAGAGAGAGAGAGGGGGGGGGGAAAGGGAGAGGGAGAGGGAGAGGGAGAGGGAGAGAGGGAGAGAACAAACTCCCCAAAGAATCAATGAAATCAAGAGTTGGTTCTTTAAGAAAAGCGTAAAATTAATTTAAAGGTTCAGAGAGAGAGTATCCCCCAAATTAGAAGTGAAAAGAGAACATAACACAGATACTGATGAAATCCAGAGACCCATAAGGGCATCTTATGTCCTTTAAAAACTGCACTCCACCAAATCGTAAAATCTAAAAGAAATGGATAATTTAATCAGCATATACCACTTTACCAAAGTTAAATCAAGATGAGAGAAGCAATTGAAACAGACCTATAACTCTTTGTGAAATAAAAGCAGTTATTAAAAATCTCACAAGAAAAAAAATAACGTCCAAACAAAACCACTGAAAACAAAACCAAAATAACAAACAAACATTCATACACACAAATAACAACACCCTAAAGCCCCCAAAAAACAAGAAAAACCTCAAATCAAAAAAAAAAAAAAAAAAAAACCAAACCAAACCAAACAAACAAAAAAAAACCCCAAAAAACCAAAACATGAAAAAAAAAAAGGTCAGGTGGCAGAAGTACAGTATATATATATATATATATATATATATATATATATATATATATATATATATCAGACTTTCAAAGAAGAATTAATGGCAATATTTCCTAAATTGTTTCACAAAATAGAAACAAGGAATATTGCCATATTTTTTATGAGGCACAGTTAGTCGGATGCCAAAACAACATAAAATCCAGTAAAGAAAGAGAATTACAGAATTACAAATTTTCTTTGTGAGCATGGATATTCCCAATGAAATCCAAGAACATTGCCAAAAGATCATTCACTATGATCATGTAGGTGTCATCCCGGAGATGCAGGGATGCTTCAACATGTCTAAATAGATAAATGTAATACACCACATAAACAAGAAAAGTTAAAAGCGACACCACACAATCATTTCATTAGTAGATGAAAAACTTTTTAACACTTCCAAAAACTTTCTATGATAACAGTCTCAGGGAGTTTAGGGAAACAAGGGACATACTTAAACATAAAAAAGATAGTTTACAGAAAATACGCAATCAGCATAGACTTAAATGGAAAGTCAAACAAGCTCACTAAAGTTAGGTTGTCTACCCTCTCTATACCCATTTAAGACCTAAAATCTTAGCCAGAGCAATAAGCGAAGGATATCAAGGGTATACAAATTCGGAAGAAAGAAGTCAAAGCATCATTATATGCAGATGATATGACGGTATACACAAGAGAATCTAAATTGGTAGGGAACATTTATAGCGATAAACACTGGATAAAAAATTAACGCAAAAAGCTAGTAGCTGTCTTACATACAGATTAGAAACAAATGGAAAAGGAAATAAAGGAAACAACACCTTTTATAATTACCTCAAAAAAAAAATCTGTGCTGTGGTAACTCTTACCGAGCAAATATGATAAAAACTTTAAGACTTCAAAGAAAGAAATTGAAGAAGATATCAGAAGGTGGAGATATCTCCATGATCATGCATTGGCAGGATTAACATAGTAAAAATGACCACTGTATCAAAAGTAATCTACAGATGCAAAACAATCTCCATTGAAATTCAAACACAATGAGAAAAAATGCAAAACAAACTACTTTGAGAATTTCCCTACACCAGTCAGAATGGCAAAGACCAATAAAACTAATGACAAATCATGCTGGTGAGGATGTGAAATACGAAGCCCACATCCATTCCTGGTGGTTTCTGAGGAAACCAGTGTGGCAGCTCCTCAGAACGATGGGAATCTGTCTACTTCCAGATCCAGCTATTGCACTCTTGGGCATAAACCCACCTACCACAGAGGCACTTGCTCGACATTGTTCATTGCTACTCTTTTCATAAAAGCCAGAAATTGGAAACAACCAGAGGATATCCCTTTAACAGAGGAATGGACAAAGAAATATGTGGTACATTTACAAAATGGAATAGTACTCAGATGATAAATGAAACCACGGCATTTGTAGTTAATTGGATGAAACCAAAAAATCATTCTGAATGAGGTAACTCACATGCAGCAAGACAAATATGGCATTTTTTTTTTTGCTTATATATGGATGTTAGCATTTAAGTGTTCAATTAGTAAGCTACAATGGATGATAATCTGAAAAAAGAAATCTCATCTTAGGTCTATTGCAAGATAGGAAAACAGATCATATTTCCTGCTTTGTGCCTTTCCTAGCTTCCTGGCAGTGGCTTGTTCAATGTTTTCAAACTGGCTTTGCCACACAATCCTTGAAAGGCTGCCTGCCTTGCTCTTTGAGGAATAAACTGAGTAAGAAGATGACACAGGTAAATTCATATTTCTAGACGTCCATTTTCTGAGGGGACATTCAGTGTAGCCTTCCACATATTGCTATGCCCATTTCATTCCATCTTAAGTTGGCAGAGACATATGAATCTCATATCATTCCTTGCTTTGTCCATAGGTGGCCCAAAAGATGGTTCAATGTCATAGAGGTGACTTTAAGTTTAGTCTCTGAATGCTATTGTTTTCTTTTGAGACAGTTTCATTTTTAGAACAGGAAAGCACCACTATTGAAATTTTGATTTACTTCATCAAATACTTCTTCTTACTGTGTCAGCAATTTGTCTCACAATGCATAAATGAATCTAGAAGAGCTTTGAGTGTAAGGTGTAGCAGGTGTCACTTGGTCAACAAAGTTGGTATCAATGGTTCATCTAGTCTTCCTTATTTAGGCATCTATTCTTCCTTATTCCGGCAGGGCTAGTTCTTCTGATGCAATGTGACTCAATTAATAGATACAGTATTGGTGATGCTTACACAAACCATGGTATTAAGGAGGGAGAATAAGTCAGAATTTATTTCTCTTTAAAACACTTGCCCATCATGGTTCAGTGGAATCATAAACAAAAGCAGTGCCTGAGTTTTCTCCTCTTGTAAACAAGGGCTGAGATCCCCATATGTGTCAGCAGTGCTAAAAAAAAAAAAAAAGATGCACCCTGTTGTAAACTCTAAAGTGATGTGCATTTGCTAAAAAGATACAAGTATTGTCAAGTGGCCACAAGAGACCTGAAATGATGCTTATAGAGTTCTCAAATCAAGTACAATCACAGTAAATAAGCTCCAAATATTAAATTATTTAGATGACATTTCCCTTGACTGTCTGGAGTTCAGAATTTTACTGCATGTATTTACAATCTATCCCTAAAAGAGCAAAGATAGCTATAAAATATAATTTAGAAGACTTTTATGATATGATAGAAGATTGCAGATCAAATAATTTGATGCATAAAAGCTGGCAGACTCATTAGGGAATGAAATGGCATGAGCTGTGACGGTTGATAAAAGCATTTTAAAAGAGTTACCGGGTTATACAAGAGGAGTTTCATAGGCTAAATGGAGAACAAAAAGAGATATAAGTTGTTGCCTGACCAGTGACTCCCAACAATGGCTGGAGGAGAGCGAATGTGTTGCCCAGTGTAGACAATAGCTGATGCAGTGCTGCATGAAGGAGGAAAGATGGAGAAAAAGAAGGAGGAGGAGAAGTAAGAGGAAGAGGAGGTGGAGGAGGAGGAAGAGAAGGAGGAGGAGGAGGAGAAAGAGGAAGAAGAAGAAAAAGAAGAAGGAGGAGGAGGAGGAGGAAGAGGAAGAAGAAGAAGGGGGAAGAGGAGGAGGAGGAGGAGAAGAAAAAGAAGAAGAAGAAGAACAACAACAACAACAATAACAACAACAAAAACAACAAAGTTTCAAGACCCAGTCTGATTCTCCCTTTGCATCTGCTAAACTTTTTATTTGGTTACATTTACAGAATCATGAAGCTATATCATATATAGTCATTTATATGTGGCTCAACTCCTTCCTCACAGTGATGCCATGACACAGGTAGAGAATTCTCTTCCCCATGTTGCAGTTGAGGAAAAAACGAGGCTTTGATAGGCCTGTAGTGAGTTTGAGGTGGGACTAGAAGCTAATATGAAGTTCCAAAAAGGGGTAGAAAGTTATGGTCTTCTCAGGTGGAGATGCTTTTGTAAAGCCAAATTGTTAAGCCTATAAATGAGTTTTTGAGTGGAAGTGAAGAGAAAGCAAGCTAATGTTGACTAGTAAGAGCAACAGAAGAAGGCAGAAGAAGTAATGATAGCTGAGATATATGCTTGAATTTAGTTTCGAAATAAGCTTTTAATATGTATGGAACCATATATTCCATTTACAGTTGAGGGCACCAAAAGTTTTAGGCAGCAAGGTTAGTTATATACATACATGTATGCATATTATTATATAAAGTTATAATATATACATATAATTGTACATATATACAATATGTATGATAATACCTAATATTATCTTTGATACTTATATATGTATGCAGACATATATAATTATAGAAGATCTCAAATTTAAAATCATACACACACATATATATCTATATATCTATCTATATAATTTTTTCCAAAGCCAACAAGTTTTATCAATATGCAGGAGCCTGCTGCTAAGGTCTCAATCAAAGATTTGTACATACACAAATAGTTACATAAGAGAATTGGGAAATGATACAGAACAAGGGTTATGCCTTATTAAAATGAGACCAATAACTTCTAAGATCACTACTGTTCACTACCACTGATTCATCTTTATAATTTGATGAGTGAGGGTTTTATACTTCCCCTCCTAACCTAGCTTTGAAATGTTATCTTGGCATCTACTCAAAGGAAATAGGGGAGGGAAAGTGGTCCCAAACACCCTCAACATAGAATCTAAAAGTAAAAGAAACCAAGCTACTTGCTTACATGCTCTGTGAAAGTCTCTTGCACTGGCCAGGTAGCTTAATACGTAGAGATGACCTCATCAATTCTGTCCTATGTTGTGTCATACATTGATCTCATAGATCTCTTTTTCTAATTCTAACTTGTTAAACCAAACAATCAGCACACACACTGTGAGAACATGGATAATGAAACAGAATGGGTGAAAAGGTCAAGGTTCTCAGCTCTATTTGGCACTCGGCCATCAATGCCCGTGAGACTGGCATGACATTAGTATGCCTCACTAGACCTCAAATTCACAAAACTGGGCTCAAACCAAATGATCACAGAGAGTTGCCCGACAAGTGATATACACCTAACCTAAGAATGCGAGAGATTCTTTAAATGTTCCTTGGTGTATCCAATTTTACACATGAGGAAGTGACAAGAACCCATCTTCTTACTGGAGGTTAAGAATTGTTTGGAGAAATAACCAAAACTGAGTCAATTCTGCAATATAGAGTCATGTCAAATAATAAAGAGGATGACCAACTATATGTCCCTTTTCTACAGTTAAACAATTTTTCAGGAAGAGCTTTTCATTCATCCCCATGGGGGATGATCTTCACCTGTCTTCTCTCACAATATGGCCTCTCTTAGTTAAAAAAAAAAGCTGTGACACACATAGGCCATACATAGACCATAAATTTATTGCTTTGCGCACAGACGTGAGCTCTCGTCTCCCCATGTATGAGTTCTACAGGGACCAATGAAAGTTTTAAGTAAAACCCAAATCAGCTAATTTCTGGCTCCAGGCAATACCACATCGCACTCAGCATGGTTTGAGGCCCATGCTCTGGCTAGCTAGACCATTCCTCAGGCTGATTGCAGAGAAATACGAATGGAGCTGTGCAGAACCCAAGTCTAACATTCCTTTTCCAGCTCAGAGCCATCACACTAGTGACTCCGTAACTCTGAACTTCAGTTTCTTTATATGGCCAACGGGAATTAAATATCTTTAGCAAAGTTTATTGAGATAATTAAAGTCCACCATGTGGCAAAGTACTTACACAGTACTTCAAATGGCAATAATTTAACATGCGATACTAGAATAAAATAATGTTACTTCCAAATAAATGAGACACCAAGTTTTAGTGATTAATGCGAGTATATGCTTCCTTTGAACATACTTTAGTGTCCAGTACCACCAACGGACTGAGGTGATTTGAGTTCAGTGTCCTGTGATAATGAACAACCAGTGATTACCATCAGAAGGTAGCCATCGGCTGTATTCGTATACAGTGTAATATATGACAACTACAAACTAAAGTATGTCATGGAGGGACTGGACCTAGACGAGAGGGCGAGCAAGTACAAGAACAGCTACAGCTTTAACTGAACTCGGGAGCTCTACTTGGCCTTTCTAAAGATTATTTCCTCATGCATATGCTTAGGATATTGATAATAGATATGGATGCTGTGAAAATTAAACAGGACAGTGTATTCAAAATCTACTCGCAGTTTGCCAAGCATCTGCCAAATACTCCTTACTGATTTAAAAGTTTTAAAAAATTTTTTCTCATCCATGTTGTTTACAAATAAAACCACCAGAGGTCAGGCTTTCACATAAGTTGCTAAAAGACTGCAGTGGGATGGATAAAAAAAAATAACAAAAGAACATTTTCTGCTAAGCAGTATAAAATAAACATTTCAGGTATAGAAAGAAATATAATAATGGAGACTTTTAGCAAAGAAATCTTGGTAACTAGAATACTTAACACCAAAACTGTTACTTGGTGCATGTGAGAGGCAGGCAAAAGAAAGAGAAGTCAAATTTGTTAAATATGCATTTGTGATATCTGTACAAGGTTAGTTTATGGTAATTCATATATCTTCAAAATAAGAAATATATATATATATATATTCACATATAGAACCTGAATCCTGAGTAGATCCAATAGAGTCTCATTCTTTTCCTTGGATAGAATGCAGTTCAGACATGCTGAAAAGCATATTCTGTAACTGGTTAGTATTACTGGTGCTTCATCTGCAGGTCTGAATAATTTATTTAGTTCCCACTATCCTGAACAAATTTAGAGTCACATTCCTTTAATTGTCTGTTTCTTGGAGAATCTGAAAATTTCTGAGCACAGTATTGCTGTGCTGGTAAACATGGAAATGAGATGATTATCCACGGAGGAAAGATACTAAAGAAAAAAAACCCTATAATTTGGCAGCTTACAGTGACTCCTTGGCCATCAAATTATGTTTTCCCCTTACAAGGAGTGCAGTATTTAGACCTGACTTCTTGGAGTGAGGGAAGGCCTATTGTAGTTCTTAAAATGAATAAAGGTCCCGTGTACGTTTACCTCTAATACTGTGTCCAGAAGACAGGAAAGGCATCATTACACATGCAGAGGTTACTGCACTGTGAAGGCAGTTCCCAAAGATACAAGCCAACTAGGAACTCGGCTAGAGCGCGCAATCCATTCCCAAGCTTGCTACCTAGAGACAAGACCTGAGATGAAATCCCTATCTTATCTCAAACCTACATCAACTTGGGAAATATTCAGTATGTTAGAGAATCATGGACTCTATTTACTGAGAAGGGAACTTACAACGCAAGTGGTGCAAAGGTCACATCCTTCACGAGAGGAAACCAAATCCGCATCTCGACGATGTGAGGTTCCGAATCGCGGTGTTCTGAAGCTCTCTCTCAGCTCCTCCTTCAAGGCATGTTTATAGCTCTATCCTTCCTCACCAGCTCAGAATCTGCCCACGGTTCTCCCTGGGCTCAGGGAGAGAGTGAAGCTTGCGAAGTTTAAAACTGTACTTTAATTTCTAATGAGAAGACTACCTTTGCACCAGACATAATTAAAGGAGACTTATGGATGCTATTGGTTCTCGATAAACACTATTATAGATTGAAGTGATAAAATGAAATAAAGATGTTTAATCTTTTAGAAGGTACATGTCTTCGTTTTTCTCTCTTATAAAGAAACCTGCATTGTTTCTCATCAGGTAGATGGGAGTCATCCTGCTTCAACCTCCTGAATGTGGTGGTACCCGACTGCTTTTTGCAGACATTAAGGATTTCTGCTACATATTGCCTTTGGAAAGCCAGAATTAATGAAGGCTTTTTTTTTTTTTTTTTTTTTTTTTTTGGAGATAGGGATTTTCTGTGTAGCCCTGGCTGCCCTGGAACTCACTTTGTAGACCAGGCTGGCCTCGAACTCAGAAATCCGCCTGCCTCTGCCTCCCAAGTGCTGAGATTAAAGGCATGCGCCAACACCGCCCAGGAATGAAGGCTGTTCTTAAGCACATTCTATAGACTTGTTCCCGTCAATACAATTTCTGTTGTCACCTGTTCTGCAGTAAGATGCCCAGGCCTCAGCTCAATATTCTCTTAGAAAACCTATGCAAAACAACGTATCTCTTTATTGCTTGTGACACTAATATATTATTTAGTGCACTGCTGTGCCTAAGATGGGACCTGGCAATATATAGTCAATGTCTACTAGTTGAATTGCAAGGCACATAGTTGTCGAATGGGAATGTGTTATGTTCAGTGTATTTAATTAAGAGCTTCTTGTGCTTTCTTATTTCATCGCAAACATTGTAGCTTTTCTTCAAGGGGGGAAAATACCTCAGCTAGATTCTCTCAGTTGCTCATCTCAGGAAGCCTTCAATATCCAGTCCTCAGGACACCACAGGGAAACACAATTTCCTTGTATTCTGTGTAAAGACTTAAGTAAATAGTATTTCTAACCAAAACTTTCCTCTCTGCACATTTGCCCTTACATTATTCATTTATTCACCAAGGAAATGATTTGGAAGCCCCAAGGTCTCACTGTGACTCCCTCCATTTATTTTATGGTAGCAAAGGTTAGAAGCTGGATTGCAATCAGAAGAGAAAATTAATTCAATGATTAAGGAAAATGCGCTTTAAGCAACACACATTTAAATAACTGACAAGCATTGGGCCACGTTTCTTTCCTTCGTTTTTTCTTTTCTTTTTTAAAATTTATTTATTTATTTACGCTCCATATTCTATTCTCCCTCATCCACTCTCCAACCCTTCCACATCCCATACCTCCTCCCCACCCCTGTCTCCACGACCATTCCTTTCTTCTTTTAAATCCTTTTTTTTTTCTATTTGAAATTTTAAGCAGCTACAGTTCCTCCATCCAACAGCCTCGGGAGGCATAGCATGAATTACTAATAGGCGAGAACCAACTGCAGTGCAGTGACCACTTTCAGAACAAAAGGGTAAGAGCTGACACAAGGAAAACAGATTCATTTAGCTGTTGCCCGCCCCACCCCAAGGAAAAACCAACCAGTGCTAGAAGGGTATCTGGACCTTAGACCTTGACTATACTTTGGGGGGGAAAGCAGTATTTTAATCTTTCTCTGGCTGAAGGCAATTGACCTCAGAGATTCCACTTTCAAATAAAAAATATTCTTTTGTATACTACTTTGGATCTTTAGTTAAAAATAATCTTCCCCATTGGAACTTAGGAACCCATTAATTATAAAATATATACTCCAGAAAAATTATTTTTGGTCACCTAGCTGAATTTCTCTTCAGAATCAGTGTGAGTGAGAAAAGACAAAAAAAAATAAAATAAAATAAAATAAAAAAATAAAATAAAAAAAAGACGGCAGTTCTAGAATGAAGGAAGGTGGTCTAACCAAAAGGTTATGGCTCCTCAACCCCATCTAAATGCAATGGAAGAGTTTCTCAGCGTATTCAGTGTTTGACATCAGCCTTATATCCTAGGATTCCACCTTCTCTAACTCACAATCAAGGGAAGCCTATGGTAAATAAGTCATAGTCCACGGGTGTCTAAAATAGACAGGAAGTCAGAAGAAACTAGGAAGGAGGGGGAGGGAAGTCACACAGCTCTAGGGTGGATGTGAAATGGAGAAAGAGATCCACATATTGTATGAAATTTGTGGTTTCTTCCTCACCTTTAGGTCCTGGTGAGATGGTATGTGTGGCACAGACTTCTGCAGCAGATCGACTCTCAATATCCAGACCCAGACTCTGAAAGTGCAGGAGAAAAAGCAGCACCAGGATGGATAGGTTGCTTCGAAGCAGGACTCTAAAGCCATTCATGACTGTGGTTCTTCAACAGAGGGTCTCCAAGACACACGAAATAAACAGCATCATTTTTTTTTTAAAGTAAAACCTTCTGCTACAAAGAAAAGAGAGGAGGTTTCTGGAAAGCACCTTCCAGAAATGACTGCGAAGACAAGCAAGGAGGCATTCCCTTGGTTGTTTATTTTCTCAGGATCTCAAATGAACCATACATTGTCCAGACTGCTTCTTTTCCAATGACAACAGTTTATTGAAAATTATCTCTAAAGTAAACACTCAGATGTGTGGGTCAGTGGAAACCTCCCCGTAAGCAGAGAGAAGAGAGCTGACTGCTGCTTCGGCCTCCAGCTGGCTACTTAGTCTGGCATTGAGTTTAAATGTAGCATTCCGGGACTGTTGGGGAGGTTGTGACCTGAGATTTCTGCACATTTTGCAAACATAATGTGTGGATTTGAGATTCTCATAATGTGGTGCTTGTTACTGGATGTGGCAGTTGATCACAGATGTTGTTAATATTTTCTATGACATACCTCTTCCTCTTGAGTGCATAAATTACCCTGAGAGTAAGCTCCAAATGAATGAATTTTTCTGCAAGTCAATCTGGTAATAAGTATGAAAGCTATTGAAAATGCATATAATTATGCCCTGGTTATTGCCCTTCTAGCATGCTATCTCAAGGAGATAACATAAAATAATGACAGCTTTATTTGGAAAAGGGGACAAGATAGGAAAGGACATGATTTGTCTATCTCCACAATAATAGCTGACAAGTTATGGTAAAATACAAATATGTGAGAATGAGGTTTGTAACAAGTTCTTTACTTAATTGTGGAGAAAGTATCCAATTATATTTCTTAAATGACAGATGATTTTTATATATTGTATGGACTTGATATAGATGAATAGACATTATGGTGATTGAGGTCTCCATTTATGTATCTCTATTCTCATATAGCTGTGTTTCACTATGAACAGTCTAGATTTGATTGTAACTTATTAGAAAATTAGAATCAGTCATTTACATTGGAGAGACCTCTTATATTCTTTTTAAATTTTGTGTCTCTCTGTCTATCTTTTCAGGTTATGAATCTCTCTTCCTTTCTCCCTCCTCTCCCTCTTTCCCTTCTCCCTCTCCCTTCTCCCTCCCTCCCTCTCTTCCTCCTTCCTTCCCTCCCTCTCTATTTTCCTCCCCGCCTCCTGTGTATACACATGGATGCAGGTATGGTCATAAGCAAGCATGTGTGCATGTCAAAACAAGAGGTCAACATTAGGAGTCAGGTGCTCTCTACCTTGCTTTCTGAGATAATGTCTTACTAGCTCTAAAACTTGCTGATTTGGCTAGAGTGACCAGCCAGGAAGCTCCTAGGTCCCCCTATGTCCACACCCAAGCACTGGGATCACAGGCACTGGGGTGCCACTGGGTCCAGCTTCTTTTACATGGGTGGTAAGTATCGAACTCAGATAGTCATGCTTTCATGGAAAGCATTTTACCAACTGATTTATTGCCTAGGTTCTTCCATTTTTGATTATTGAATTATTACATTAATAGATGTACTATATAGAATTAGATAAAATGCACTTCAAAACCATTCCTCACTTTGTTAATGAAGGTTCTTAAAGATATGACTGAGATAGTCCTTAAGAGAGATCATTACAAGTAATAACCAACCTAAAGAAAAGAAAAACAAACAAAAAAGACTGTATGTATGCCAGTATCTCAGTGCTAACATGATGGAGCACCTAAAATTGGGTGCTTAAGCAACAGAAATTTGTACTAAAGTGCTTTCTTGGTGAGAGGCGAGCAAATCCTCCCAGGAACAACAGTAACAGTTGAGTGAACTGTTGATTTCTTGAAATACAGAGAAGAGGGAGGAAGGGGACTGACATTGTGTCTTATATATAATTATATATTATGTATTATATCATTATATACCAGAGATGAACAATCTCACTGTCACCTCATTTCAGGCACAGATATTATTACTATTACTATTCTCTGTGGAATAGATAGTAAGGCACCCATTCTGTAGCTAAAGCAGCTGATGCTCAGAAACTCTAAGTATTTTGTCTAAAGGCAACCACTGAAGAAGCCAAACACACAAACACACTCTCTCTCTCTCTCTCTCTCTCTCTCTCTCTCTCTCTCTCACACACACACACACACACACACACACACACACACACACACAATTGAAGGAAAATTATTTCCTAAAATTCTTGCACTTAAAATTTGGTTTCTACAAAGGTAAGTCCTCTCCAGTCTTGAGCATGCACTGAGTTTTACAGTCACTTAGGATGTCCAGAGTGGAAGCACTTATCAGGCTGACAGTGACAGGAAGATAGGGAGAACAAACACAACGATGCCAGAAGCTTCAAATTCCACATCTGTCACTAGTAGATACCTGACAGAGAAAAATGACTCAATTTCCATGGCAGCACAACACATAAAGCAAGCTTTGACTTTATATCTAGTGCTCTTTGAAAACTGATACCCTTTAAATTACTTAGCCTAATCTGAATCTATTTCATTTCTTTTCTTTCTTTTCAAGGATTCCCAGGAATGGGGTGAAAGCAGACTTGTTACATTTGTGCATAGGGTTAGCAATCTGAAAGAAAGGCCGGTCCTTAGCATTTTTGCTAGCTCATTTCTTCTATCTCCAATCTTCACCTTTTAGTAAACAGTGCCCATAAATATCTTTCAATGTCTAGTGATAGAATTGTTACATTATAATTTAAGTAATTGCACATTATTCAAATATTTTACAAATAAAACTGTCTCTAATCAATGTAGTAGCAGAGGCATTTTAGACCCTATTGATGTTATGAATAACACTGTATTAGGCATGTTTATCATCTTTTAGCCTAGTCCACATCCATTCCTTTTGATTCTTAAGGAAGACAAATACATGTGGCTTTTGAATTCATTGACTATTGCAAACTATAGATTACAAAGAAACAACTTAAGATGGTATTCTACTATACTCATCTCTCTTGTGTCGTTTGTTTTAGGTTTGATTATTTTCATATTTTAACTTGGAAACTATTTTTCTTTCTGACTGATAAACTTGGAAGCTTCTAAATATGATATTCAAATAAGACATTCATGTATCAGGCATTTTAACTAAAAGATGTATCCTTTTAGCTAAAAGGGTTACCCTCAAAATCACTTCTTGACTTCAAATTAGAGGGCTTGAAAACATATTATTCCTACTATGTGAATCTGAAGCAGTATTAATTTTTTATGTTTCCATAGTTTTATTTCTGTGTATATGTACATGTGTGTCTCCAATATCTTCTCAACTACACAAAAAATAAGGCATTTATCTTTTAACAATTTTTGAATGACTAAAATCCAAAATCTTAATAACTTAATTTACAAAATGCCCTGACATTTCTTAAGTTTACATATTATTGCAATTATAAGGTTTTGCAGTGATTTGGATGTGATAAGCTTTGTCACATCTTTTATTTGTTACACTTTTGAAGTCACAGGGATTCAAAGAGACATTTTATTCTCAGTTGCACAAAATTGGAGTAAGATTCAATGCAATCCCCATCGAAATTTCAAAACAATTCTTCATGGAGATAGAAAGAGAAACTCTCAAATTCATCTGGAATAGCAAAAAAAAAAAAAAAAAAAAAAAAAAAAAAAAAAAAAAAACCTGGATAGCAAATACAATTCTCAACAATAAAAGAACTTCTGGGACAATCACCACCCCTGATCAATAGTATAGAATCGAAGACCCAGAATAAACTCACACACCTTTGATCTTTGACAAAGAAGTCAAAACCATTTATTGGAACGAAAGAAAGCATTTTCAGAAAATGGTGCTGGTTCAACTGGCTGTCGGCATGTAGAAGAATGCAATTGATCCATTTTTATTTCCTTGTACAAGTCCAAGTGGATCAAGGACCTCCACATAAAACCAGATATGCTGACTCTAATAGACGAGACACTGTGGAAGAGCTGTGAACACACTGGCACACGGGAAATATTCCTGAAATTATTACTTTTGAAATAAGAACATTTAGGCCTTTGTGATTAAGGAAATACCAGAGTGAAGATTATAAGCAGGAAGTTTGCAGATCTCAAGTCTGAATCAAAGTCTAAAGGAAACTCTGAGACTGTAAATGAAAGTAGAATATTGCAGGAAGAACTGTAGAATATAAATTTCAAGAGAGTCACCATTCAGGTAGTAGTCTATACACAGATAACAACCAATAGTGGAAACCAAAAGACAAAAACAATTGGACATAGCACCCTTGTCAAACAAATCCTGGAAACACGAGATGAAGGCTGAGCACAAACTGGGCATCTCAGGAGTCAGTAATGATCAACAATAATCTATGAATGAAATAGACCACTCAATGGAATGAATTAAACAAAATGAAGGATGGGAGTGGCAGAGTAACATCCTACCCCTGCATGTTCAACAGTGATGATGATAACAAAACAAGTAATAGAAACACTTATTATTACTGAATTTTTGTCATGTGCCTGGGACTGTGAGAGTAACTTAATGAACAATATTTTAATACTTAACACTACTTTTTAAAGAAAAGCAAGTATCCATTTCACAAAGACAAAAGGACATGGTTGAGAACACAAATGAGCAAAGTCTTTGAATTGTTCCCAAATCTCATTATCTCAATTATTTACCCTCAGCTCCTGGAAAACAAGGATTCTTTCTTTTCAAGGGCTCTAAACAGTGCTTAAATCAGAAAGCAGTTAAACTTGAGTAGTTCAAACAAGGAGTCAATGGAATTGCCTCTGATTTCTCAACACATTTGTTGATGCATTTAAACAAAAACAATAGTAGAAGGTGTTGATAGGAGTCCACTTGTGAACTCATTAAAGTCGGCAGGTATGCACATGCATGTGCATGGTACCAACACTCTGCAAAAGGCTTATTTAAGTTCCTTGATGTCCCTATAAATATGGGATGGCAAGGATTTTAAGAGAGAAGAATTTTAAAATTGTCAAATTACGTTAAATGTGTTTTCTTTACTGGGCTAAAAATACTTCACGTTGCTGAGGAAGACTTAATACTGGCGTCGCTAAGACTTCACTTTCACTTATCCCTGAACTGAAGCAATTGAGAAATTCAAGTCAACACTGGTTTTGGTCCATAATATTGTTTTAAAATAGACAACAAGCCCAACAAGTTTATAGCTGCAATAAAATTGGAAGGAGGTTAAAGCAAAATCCCAAAAGAAAAGGCTCCATGACTAGTTTTCAGAGCTGTTTCCAGAATTTCACATTTTCTTGGCTTATTTTTCTTCCATTCTCCAGGACAATACATTTCAGGCTCAGCATTGCCCAAATATGACGTTCTACTAAAGGGAATAATATGTAACATTCCCCCTTTATACTCCTGTACAGTTTTAATGGTTTAAGTGGCAGCTTTCTATAGATGTATCCGTATCCTGAATTCCCCAATCTGTGAATGGAACTGTATTTGGCAGATTTGTTTTATAGATGTCATTAAAGAAGATGTTTTGAAATGAGATCATGGATTATCTCCATTGGCCCTAATTCCAATGGCAGGCGTCCCTATAGGAGACACCCAAACAGAAAGACAAGGTCAAGAGTAGAAACACATGTAAAGACAGAGGCATGGACTTAGGCAACCCATAAGCTAAGAAACAACCTAGCCCCTGCCAGAAGACATAAAAGGCTGGGAACGAATCTGCCAAGGAGCCTTCAGCATGAGCTCAGCCCTGCTTGAAACTTTGAGCTTGCATCTTTGGCCTTTAGAAATCTGAGGTAATAAGTTCCGGTTGTTTTAATCCACCAAGTTTGTGCTAATTTGTTGCAGAACTCGTAGGAGTCTGAAATGCCATTCTTGTGATTTTCGTGCACAGTTACTGGAAGAAGTGACACATGAAAACATTTGCTCAGTGCCTGACAGAGACCTGGGAACATCTGTTCTGTGCACGTTTTAATTATCATGCATCCAGCTCAGATGGTATCTGGAGGGGAAACCAAATCCAAGGTATAAAATGAGCATATCCTAAGGCAGTTGTGTTTTACCAGCAAAAACAAGTGGGGCAACCACCTCATCTCCACAAGGGCTTTCCTGACAAGTTGGTAGGACTTGACTTTGCTGTTTTCTCTGGTTTGTCCATTCTTGTAAGTACCTTACTGGGTTCAAGATCCTTCTGGTGGGTTGACTTAATTTGATGCAGTTTGGAAGCATCAGAAATTAGTAGGATGGCTTTTACAATGCATATTTAGAAGAGAGCATGCAAATATGCCCATAATTCATTTACTCTTTTACATGTCAAGTTAAATATGGATGAAAGCATATTTTAAAAACTCAAATGGTGTTAGCAGACCTGTAAAATAAAGGCAGAAGCTTACAGCTTCTCCCTTTCCACTTCTAGTTATTATTCCCACAAGGAAACTATTTGAATACTTTTAGTATCTATTCATTTACCTCTGCATTATAAATAACAAATAGATAATTATAATATCTTAAAATGTAGATATTTATTGGCTTCTGAATTTGAAAGTTAGAAAATTCTTTTCCTCTTTTCCCTCCAACTACCCCATACATATTTCCCTGATTTTATATTTGTAACTTAATAGTATAAATTTAGAATAATATTCAATGTTTGTATTATGATAACTGCACAAAAATTACTCACAGCCAAGTCACAAAGTGCATTATAATTACATTTTGTTTCTTGTATTATTGTTTCCTGAGTTTAATGATTATATTATTTTCTTTTGCATGGATTTCTATGTACATACAAATTCTTTAACATTTATCACTTCTATGGAAATGTAAAATGTTCTGTTTATTTCTACTGCTTTTCTTAGATAGCACTCTCTTCTGGAATCCTCTGGTTTAATGTATTATTCAGGCTGATTACACAGGCCTGTTATGCTGCAATATCTCTTTGTCATTGTCTAGGGACCTACAATCCCTTTTCTGATAGTCATATCTTTTCCTCTCGACTTCATCTCTCATTTTTGTGCTGTATGCTTTACAGCAGTTTACTGGGCCAAAGTGTATTGTAGATTAAATTTAGAGACAATATATTTCTGAAAATCTAATAATTCTCCTTTTGTATCATGTGACAGTTTTGCTGGATATAGAATCCCAGGATGAAAATAATTTTCACTCCCTGTGTAAAGACATTGCTTTAGTTTTGCAGCTGAAACATTTAATGTCAATCACATTTTCTGCAATTTGTAGAGATTTTTTTCATTCCCTTTTTTGAAGATTTTTGAGAGCTTCGCTTATCAGTGTTACAAGTTTTCTTATGCTACTTTTTAAAATAATTTCCTTGCTCTTACCATCAATCACCTTCACCTCCATATTTATTTTTCTCTTTCTCATTCTCAAATACTTTCATAAATATATTGAGTAACTTAAACTGATACTGTATTACTTCTCAACATTTGCTTTTTAATTCTTCTGTTGAAGATATCTCTTATACTTTATAGTAAAACATTATAAATTACTTGTTTATCCAAACTCTATGACATACACTCAATAAATATGTATTGAGTACTTATTAGCTGTCAGATATGTTATATTTTTCCTTCTCTGTAGAGCCTCCCTTTTCCAGTACAAGTGATTGAACACAGTCTTAGCACTGCTAGGCCAGCACTGCACCCTTGAGCTATATCCTCAGGCTTTTTCCTAATTTTTATTTTGAGAAACAGTTTGGCTCATTTTCCTAGGGATACTTGAGCTTACTCTGTAGCTTAAACAGATCTTGAATTTGTGATCCTTATGCCTCAGTCTCCTAAATTACTAGGATTATAGACTTGTGCCATTAGCCTTGGCTGTAGCACCTGTCTTTGTTTCAATTTGTCATTTTAGCTTATCAGTTAGAGTCTTCAGAGAAACATATTCTGTTTCTTATATTGTCCCTATTGAATATAAATTTTCTAACTTCTGATTGTTTTAATTTATGCATATTTATCCCTATTTCTGTGAAAATGTTTGGTCACTCCACAATAATCCATTTGTAATTAAGAGCTGTGACATGTTATAAGAAAACTATATGACTATAAATAGAATTAGTTGGGTGTGGACTGTGATTAGTTTTAATTGTCAGTGCAATTCAAATCACCCGAGAACAGTCGTAGTGAGGGATTGTCTTGAGTGAATTGGCCTGTGGGCTTGTTTATGGGAATATGACTTTATTATGTTTATTGGTGTAGGAAGACCTATCCCACTGTGGGCGGCAATACTCCCTAGGCTTATGTCGTAGACTGTACAAGAGTGGAAAATGATTTGAATAGTAAACATGAATGCAGTTATTCATTTTGCTTTTGTCTGTGAATATGATTGCTTTAAATTTTTTGTGTTTTTAACTTCCATGTTATGAAACTTGGAAATGTGAGCCAGTGTAAACTCTTTCTACCGTAAGTTGCTTTTTAGGAAGGTATTTTATCATACCAAAAAAGCTGAGACTAGGGCATTAACATATTACAACTATAGTAAGAGAGGGTCAAATGGTGCCTAGTTTAATGAAGACCACGCATTCTCATCATTTTTATAGTTTTTCCTGACCTAGGCAATTTACATAGGGTACTCTTTTCTTTTGCCCAGTATGACATACACATCTTCTTAACTGCTTCTGGTATGGGTAGGATTTAGGATCTCTAGGCTCATTTTACCTTTCTCTTTGTCTTCTATTGCTCAGCATGACCTCAGTTATCCATGAAGTCCCCTGACATACTTTTTTCTTTTTCTTTTTAGTTTAGTCTCTGTGTGACAAAACATTATCTTATTTAAGCTCCAGTATATGAAGAGTATCTTTCCAGACTTCCAGAATGAGCTAGGAAGCTCAATGCAGAAATCACCCTTTAAAGACTTCCATTATCTTCCAATTTTGTCAGCAAGCTAAATGGCATCTTGTAGCTTAAGTACCCCAGTCTTCTGGGTTCTGGTGTATTGCTGACTTGGATATTTCTGTCACTCATGGTGACAAATAATTTTCATATCTTACTGGTCAGTTAGGATTGTATTTTCACAATAACAGTGTCACTTTCCCTGTTGCTTCTTACATTTTTCTCTCTGTCATTGAGGAATGCTTTATTTTATGAGTGCTATTTTGGGGCCATTCTGTAGGGAGTACAGAATAAACATGTAGATTCAATCTGCCATATGGACACAGATGTTCCAAAATAACTTTATGATATAATTTGATGGAACTCCTGTGGGAAAATGTGCTGAAATGAGGTTAAACAACATATTTTTCCCCATAAAAATCTGAACGGGAGAGAACATTCCAACAATGGCTTTGCAAAGTGTTCAGAACATTCTTCCCACAAACATCTATAACACTACATGATATTATGCAAAAGAATCATTTCAGAGCCTGTACACATTGGCCAGAGTAGGCAAGTTTTTATGTATTTATTCTTGCAAAGCTGCCACTGATTTGTGTAAGAACAGTGCGGTTTAAAGTCTTTTTTATAGAAAGCAAGTCTACCACTGCGAACATCTCAGCTGGTGACAACAGCTATCTGATGAGCAGAGATGGCCGGAATATACTGCAATTTCATTGCTGCAGAACAGATTCAATATAAAGTATGGTTTGAAAACAAGCAATGGTTACTATAAGGAACTCGTAAGAACAAAAATAAACACTCCTGGTAAGTATTAATTTGCTGTTAATGAAATTCCTGCTGTGGTTTGAATGGAAAATGTCCCCCAGTCTCTTGTGTTTGAGTATCTAGTCCTCAGTTGGTGACATTGTTTTGGGGAGATTATATGATTATTGGGATGGGAGGCATTGCTGAAAGGGGTATAAAATGGAGGATAGGCCTAAAAAGGTAATAGACTGGGTTCATTTGGGGCAAGGATATTGTTACCTGCCTGCCAATGTGATATGATGATTTGAAGGTTTTCATCACCAGTGGTCGAGCTCTTCCATCCATGACACTGTCCACCAACATGGCCGAATCCATAAATCTGTATGCCAAAGAAAACACTCTTCCCTAAAGTTAGTTGCATAAGATATTGGTTGTAGTAACTTAAAAGCAACTGAAAAAATATCCCCCAAAAGTCAGTGGAGTAAATGATAGTCTTATTAGCAATCGATACTGGAAATTATGCACACACAAGTAAGTGAACTTAGAACTATATCACACACATGCAGAAACTACACTCCAAATTATAGAATAAAATACAAGATTTTTCACTGTCTTTACTTACATTGAAGATCCTTACTACACAAAAAACAAATTCATGAAAAGCTGTAAATTATACTGCATGAAATCTAGAAACATTAGGCTAGAGAGATGTTTCAGTGGTTAAGGTCCTTGCTGTTCTAGCACAGGACATAGGATTGTTTCTCAGCACCTATACTGGATATTTCATAGCAGGCTATAATTCCAGTTTCAGTGCACTCTCTGGCCACTGTGCATGTGCTGCACATATGTACACTAAGTACACCCACATACACATAAAATAAATAAATGTTTAAAAATTATAAACATTATTATAGAAAACTACCATTTAAAACAAACTCACACAGACAAGATACAGATTGAAAAAGAGGTATTTTCAATCATATATCTATTAGAGAACTTGTATCCAACTATATAAAGAAAATATTCACAAATTGTATATTCAATGAAGGACTTGTGCTTGACTAAACAGCAATACATATTACCAACTGAAAATCAGCAAAATATTTATACAGCATAGCAGCATAGCTAATATATATGAAAGTATACACCATATCTCTTCATTAAATTCCAAAGAGAGATTATTACGAATAGATAAAATTGTACATCACTAAAATTAATCTGATAACCTGTAATAATCACTGATTGATTGTTCTGATGTGTAGTAACAGAGTCCCTTTGGAAGGAAGTTTGCTAGCATCTCAGGAAAGTTAAATATAAACTTCAGCCATAGAGCCAATCAAGCAGTTTGACTCCTAGATATCTATTTAAGAAAAAATAAAATAAATGACCACTTGAATTTTTGTAAATGAAAGTTCACAATAACATTGTTAAAGAAAAAGGGACCAAAATTGGAAGGATTCATCAAGCAGTGAATAGATAAAAAATTGTATCATGTCTTCCGAGTAGATTGTGAATTAATGGTTATGGAAACTGTTTAGTAATAAATAGAAAAAAATGGATAATATCTCTACAAACTGTGCAAAATAAAAAATGATACAAGCATGCATTATAGATTCCTTTTAAGATGAAATTTATTTTTAAAAGTGGGGATATATGGTTGCCTAAAAAGGGAGCAGGAGTCGATTGCAAATGAACACAACTTTTAGAGGTAAGAGCTCTATTATACAATTAGGTTAGAGCCAACTGTACAGTGCTATATAAATTTACTAAAATCAAACTCTTCATTGAAAAATCAGTTAATTGTAAAATATATGATTCATACCACCATAAAACTGTAAAATAACTGTCATGAAAATTGCATTTAATGCTGTTTGAATGATTATGAGCTTTGAGTAGTGTTTATTTGCTCAGTATCAGTCAATAGATGAATTCCTGCTTTTTGTGAAATGTCCTTGTAATGTTAGTAAGTGAGAAACCTTACGCTTGTTTTCAGTTCTCTATAATCTGATTCAGTACACCTAAAACTTTTCTATAAAGAATTTTTCAATCAAGATAATTGATCTGAAATAGATAAAAGACAAACATTAGCAGACACACAACTCAAAATTTATGATTTATATCTAATGATAACATTAATTACAAATTAATTATATTAAAGATCATAGAAATCCCAACCAGCTTTATTTACAAAGGGATCAATATCTTCTTCTGATGCTAATATACTTGGAGGTAAGGCATTGATTTTCATTATTGTTCTGCAGTGATTAATTACATAGCAGTGTTTTGACTTATATTGGTTAAATTAGCATAGATAATTATATGGACACATAATGAAAGTTTAATTTTGAATGATAGTTATGTGTAATCATAATGCCTTCATCCATCTACGTAATATTACTTATTAGATACCATTATAAGTTATGTGAATTTTATATATAACAATGAATAAAGTGTCTTTTCCCTAAGAGATTTATCTTCATCTTACTGAGGTTCCAGAGAAAGATAAGATAAAAGCAATTGCCATCAGTATGAGGCTTACTTTATATCAATATGGTATAGCACATGATATATTGTGCATATATACTGGCCCTGTAGTTTTCATGGAGAGTTAGAGGTGAGGCACCGTACCTAGGTATAGCAGATCATAGGATCTGTTGGATTATGGAAAGCCTGATAGAGTTTGCTGGTACAATGAGCAGAATAAAGGTATGCTATTCCACATAGATCGAAAGCACATGTGTCTCAGTTGCAGGATAAGAAGGTGAATTGGGGAACTGGAGAGAGTCCATCAAAACTAGAGCTGGGAACTTGATAGGGTGAGTGGGGTACAAGGCTTAGGGTAGGGAGCAGATGATGTAGGGTACAGTGCATGTTGTTAAAGAGTTATAAAGTCTCTTCAGTGAAATGAGAACCAATGAAAAATTTAAAGACAGAGAACGATTTCACTATTAGAAGTGAAGCAAAGATTGTGAAATATGCATCAGAAGCAGAACTTCACTGCGTCTTTGAAATGGAAACCAGAAGCAGGTTTGGAGTTGTTTCTTGGTGTAGAATAATTTTTCAATTTATCTGAAGCTTCAAATAGGTCTCTAGCACCACAAAGGCAAACAGAAAAGAGACTCAGAAAGAATAGCTAGGTGGATTCATGGAGTTAGAGGTGTTTTATTTGCTTCTTTATTATGTTGTTTACTTTTCCCCTAAGTTTTTTAGTTCTTTGAGAAGCCAGTATAATATATTTTGAAAATATTCACTTCCAATATCAGCTCCTTTTAAAGCCACCCCATTTCTATATCTACTCACATTTGTGCCCTCTTTTATTTTGCTGTGGGCTTAATAAAAGTAAAATGTGTGCTTCTCATATATTCTGGTATGCGCATTCTTCTGTTGGACCATGGTCAAGTTACTAGTATTCACGCCCTTAAAGAAAACTGATTCCCCACTTGGCTAGAGCTGGGACTGGGACCTCATGCCCATCTCCCCTTTCTGTGCTTGGAGTTTAGCTTGTACAGATCTTAAACATGTTGTCACAAATGCTGTGAGTTCATATGTGCAATTGCCCTGCTATGTCTGGGAAACAGGATGTTCTTGTAGTTGGTAACCACCTATGGCTCTTAGAATCTTTCCATCCCCTTCCTTACTATTGGTCCTTAAGTCTCAAGAGGATATGTCTCATCTAGGATGAAACAGTCGACGTTCTCATTCTCTGCACCTTTACCAGTTCTGGGTCTCTGTGTTAATCACCATCTACTATGAAGGAAGCTTCTCTGGTTCTATGATGGTGGCTGAGAGATGCACTCAACTATGGATATAGGGGTAAGTCAATAGGAGTCTGTTTGATACAATGCCATTTATCATATATATAGTAGAAATTTCTTCCTTGAGACCTTTGACTTGTTTAGCTGCAGCTGTTGAAATTGATAATATAGCATGAATGGGTTTCAACTTGTGGGGTGGGGCTTAGGTCCAATCAGAAAGTGGTTGGTTATTCCCATGACATCCATGTTACTACTGCATCTGTCTTCTTTCCTTCCAGGTGGATCATTTTTCTAGATCACCGGTTCATAGATGAGTAAGAGTGATGAGCACTTTCATCATTTGGTAGCATCCATAACAATTTCCATCACTAGGAAATCCATGCTTTATAGCTGGGAAATTCTTTGATGCTTTTGGCAGTACAAAAGGAAATTGATGTTTTGCAACACTTTTTTTTTCACATCATTCAAGGCATTTTTTTTTTAATATAAATTCTTTGTACTCAGCTTCAGTACATGATAACTTCTAAATTGCCTTATACTCTCCAGACAAAGAGGATGATTAAATCGAATTTGTTTAATAGAAATTATGTTTAACAGTAGATGTGACTTGACATTATAAAGACCTGGGTCTAGTTTTTAATTATATCACAAAGTTTGCTTCTTGGGTGATAATTTACTTATACTACATCTTAACTTTGCATTTTGCTTGCAAATATGGAGAATGAGGCCCATTTCTCTCCCTACACAGAGTTGAAACAAAGGCCCAGAGTGCTGGACTCAGGACAAATGAACAGATAAAGGCGGAATGCTGATGGACATACGTGCCTTTCTGCTGTCTGTGCATGGGGTCAAGGACGAATGTCCTCCTAGTCAGTAGCCTTCATGTTCTTTCACCCGTGGGTTCTGAGAAGCCACAAACAGTGAGGCTTCCACGCATTCCAGGCAGTGTCAAGCTGATCTGCTCTGTTTGATATTCAACACAGTGGAGTAAAGAGGCCATCAGGCATTTGTTGCGCTGATAAAGCGTAGTGTATAACTGATTCCTGGGAAAATATTTTCTGCCTTAAGGAGATAAATATTTATCTCTGCTCTTCTGGGAAGCATGCTTTTAATAAACGATGTTTCTTTTTCTAATGGTCTGTTTATTTTTTAAGAGTCTCCACTTTACAAATTAGAGTATCTCTCATCATATATAACTCTCAAAATGTATTTTTTGTGAAATATTTTCAAGAAGACTGGAATTTACTTATCAAGAAAACATTCTTCAGTTTCTGAGTTCCCATAAGTGGCTCAAATTTTGACTTCTTAACCAGACTAGATGCCAGCTCACATAATTACTTTTTATTTCAAGGACATATTACAATTTATTTAATACCCAGGGGCAAATTTTATTTTAAAAAGAACATTTTGTTGCAAAATATTTTTTCTGGTTTTTTTTTTCAGTATTGAAGGTTGAACACAGAGCCTCACAGATACTAGGCAGGTGAATTATAGTTGTATCCTGAGCACCCTCCTCTCTTTGGTATTTTTAAAAAAAATGGAGATAGTGTCTTGCTGTTTCTCAAATCTGTACTTGTATTCACTGCCTAAGCATGACTTGTAGTTGCAATCCTCCTGCATCAGTGTCTTCAGTCAATGGCAATATAGCTGAGTCACCAGACCTGGCTTCAAAAGCATACCTTTTATACATGCTGATTTCAGAAGCAAGACTATTTCCTAGACAATGGAAGCTAGCATTTATGAACTCTGACTGAAGACCATGAGTGATTCTAAGTAGGCCTCTATTTTGGGATTACAATACTGAAACGAACTCAGTGTTGGTTTTGTGTTCCGTTCACTTGCTAAGTAACTTTGTCACAGACAGACTTCATAAACATCTTCAGCAACTATCTTTCAAAATATAAACATCCTGCCTACCCCATGTGCAATATGTTGATATGGAATAGTCTCCCTAGTGAATAATTACATCTACAAGCTTCATTCTTGAAATAAATGCTTTCACCAAGATTAATTAGATCTAGACAAAAGGAAAGACTAGACATCATTTTGTAAGGTCTGCCGTATGCGAGCATTCCTACTAGGGGACCCATGTTTCCATTTTTATTGCCTATAATCCGAGAGCCAGGTGTTTTCTGCATTTTACAGATGTGGGCCTGACTTTACAAAGGTGTGGTGACTTCCTTACAGCTACAGAGGAAAGGAAACACCTGGATCCAGCACCCACTTACATGTTGCAAAGCGTACGTTAAGAATAATTGCACATAACTTTCAACAAGGCTTCTCATGCTACAGATGTCTGATGAGTGTTGAATGTCAAATCTTGAGATTTCCTTTTGGAGACCCATCTTGCTTATTCGTGTCAAAATAAAACTGGTTTGAGCCTTACTGCTATAAACTTGGCCAGCCCAGTACCCATTGTCCAGAGTATTGTCAGTGTGATGGTCAGCCTCATTACTCGCTGCTGTGCCTTGTCTCATGCCTCTCTGGTCTAGTTGTTCTCAACCTTCCTAATGCTGTGACCCTTTAATATAGTTGTTCATGATGGAGTGACCCCCAACCACAAAATTATCCTCATTGCTGCTTCAGAGCAGCAAATTTGCTACTGGAATGAAGCTTAATGTAAATATCGGATGTGCAGATGGTCTTAGGTGACCCCTATGAAAGGTCCCAAAGAGGTCATGAGCCAAAGGATGAATTACTGCTCCCATGTGTGTCTTCTCTCATTCTTTTTGATTCTCCAAGCTGTTCTAAGGTAGAGCACATAGCCCTTGCCTTCAGTTTCTCTGGGACATCACCAGTACCAGGTAGTTTGATGTAACTTGCTTTTTCCATTCATTGAGGTAGAGGGAATAGCAGGAAGGGGTGATCCTAGAAAGCATCTAAGTGCATCATACTGAAGTTTTGACCCTCTCGTTGCCTGCAAAGTTTCTAAGAGAGGAGCTTCCGCTGAGCGTTTTCTCACAGGGTTCTCTCTCCATTTTGACCCTAGCATATTGCTACCACTTCCACACTCCTCATGATTCTCAGGCCTCCTTGCCCAGTCTCTCCTGTGTGTAGTCCAGGGGACTTTGACATGCTGTTGCTTTGTTTTCCTTCCATGAAGGATTAGGCTTTCTTCCATCTTTGACATCTATAAAATCTACCTAATGACTTCAGACATGAATATCACTTTCCTAAGATAAATATTTCCTCCACGAGCATATATTCAAATTAAAATGTGTTAAAACCCCATTTCTTTCTCTCCAAAAAGATAGAATAACACAAAACCATCAACAAAGATCAAGCTTGGGAGGTGGCATGGTCTTACTTTACTGTGTATGGTTTGAGTCACCGAGATCGCATTCAACTGAGACTATCATTTGCTCCACTAAGAAATAGATACTGAGGCCCTTTAAAGACATGACAAGTTTGTATAACCAATAAAGTCAATAACCAGAAATTGAATTTTGATCTTAAGAATTAGGTCAGCAATGAAATCTGTGACAGCTTTAAAAAATAGACGAATGTTTGGGATAATGAAAGAGCTGCCATTTTTTTCCCTCAATTTTAAAATACTTTTCCAGCAGAGAGAAGTTGTAATTAAATGTTGCCCAGCGACACTGTCTCCCTAGCATGAATTTAGTCCTTGTGAGAAATCAGTATATGCAAATATATCGCCTAGCTACTATTCTTTAAAATATGAGTAGCATTTGACCTTCTATAAAAACATAACTGTCTGGCGCACTCTATCTTGGATCATGGGGTGTTATAGGACCACATTATTTAGTACATCTCAGTAACCACTCCAGAAAGGTTATTTGTTTATGCATTTATGTACTTATGTATGTGTATATTTATGTGTTTATTTATTTATTTATTTATTTATTTTATTTTTGGAGAGCCACATTTGTTTATTTGTTTATTTATTTATTTGGAGAGCCACAGTTGTTGCTTCTGATGCTTAGTATGTAAAATAGTTATATAAAGTTCCCATGAATAAACTGAGTCACAGTAACTTGCCAGTATCAGCTAGAAGCCAAAGTACAGTCTACGATTCAAGTATCAATCTCTACCATGATCTACTCTGACCCTTTATCTCCATGTTCTATTGTCTTCCTTGGAACTGGGATGAATAGATTCCACCAGTTTCTGGTCCAGCCACAACTGACAAAGTGTTACAGCTCTCAGAAGAGAAGTGAGGAGGTCTATCTTGGCTATGGTCTTAGTTCTACCAGCATTGGTGAGCAATGATGGTGTGTGTGATTGTGTTAGCAGAGCTTGAGCCAAGCCTGCCAAGTGGGTGCAAGGCCCAGTGATGAATGTTTCAGGAGAGAAAACTCTTCCCCCAAATACTGTAGCTCAGTAAGGCAAGCATTCTCAGAGGATTCTTGGTGAAATAACTTGTGCACTTTATCCCATGTAAATAGGGCCTTTATAAATATTGAGGAGTAGAGTGGGATTCAGTGGTAGATGCTTCCCTTTGGCTCAGCCTGAGATTCTAGTGATGCTCTATTTGTATGGGGAAGGTATTTTCTCTACATGACAGAGTCTCATGGTCTTCTCAGTAAAGTCTACTTGTTCCAGAGCAGGTAGAGTTAGGCAGGGAGTTGGCCCCACTCCTACTTTTCTCAATTATGAGATTCATGGGGTTTGGACTCACTCGCTCTTGCCAGTTCTTCTCTCTGATGGCACAAGTCACTTGCCCCACAATATTCTGCCATTAGCTGCAGAGGATATATTCATCACTTTCGATGTTGCTCTAACATTTGAGACAACATTAAAGCTATATAGTCAAGAACCCAGCATGTTTATATCTCCATATTTGGTTAGCAAATAAAAATGTCTATATGTCTGTTTGTGTGTCTGCTTATCTATCTATGCACATTTATGTATGTATGTATGTATGTATGTATGTATGTATATGTATATATGTATGTATGTATATATTCATTTATTTATGGACATTAAAGAACAAGTAATGAAAATAAGGTCTTTAATCGATGCATTTATTGCCTGTCTTGAACAAGTATCTATAATCTGTACTTTGCCTCTGGATTATGAGCATGGTTAGCCTTTAGGCAAAGCTTCAGGCTCAAGGCCATATTGGCTCTTCTTGCAGTGGCTAATTCAGCTATAGAAATACTATTTTCCTTGAAAAGTGAAGAAAATGGAGCATTTATATGATGGCACTCTTTGATCATGACAGCGATAGACTGTGGTGAGAGCAGTAGCCCACGTAACATCAATGCTGAAATGACATATTTCTTCTTCAGAACGAGTCATTTTACTCTCCTCCCAATAGTGTGCGATTATCAGAGATTATCAGAACTTTTTAAGCCACTTTTTGCCAATGTGACAAAATAATCAGGAAAAATCCACTTAAAAGAGGGAGGGCTTATAATTTTGGAACAGAGTTGGATAACTCTGTTGTTTTGTGTCTATGGCAAAGACAGGCAGCTGACGCCGGGGCAGTCAGGGAACAGTGACGACTTGAGAATAAGGCACTAGGGACAAAATACACCCTTCCAGACCTTGCTCTTCTCCAGTGCCTGCTCTTCCAGGCCTCATGAGAACCTGCATTCTCCCACCTGCCAACAATACCCCCATGTTATGCCTCTTTCAACTGATTAAATCAAAGACCCCATGATGTAATCACTTTCTCAAAACATCACTCCTGAGCATGCATTGAGGACCAAGACTTTCACATATAAGCTTGATCCAACTTATAGTAAGTACCTACTATGTTTTGTGAATTGGCATAAAAGTTAGAAATTGTAGTATGAGCTGTAATCTTTGAACTCTCTTAATTAAAAAAAATTTTAAAAGAAATTAAAACTTTTAAAATTGTGCTCTTCTTCTTTATTAAATTACCATGTTTAAAATAATTTCTTTCTTTGATGAGTGGGCGCCTGAATTTGTGCATAATTAGGCAGAACGAAGGCTTTTACCTCATGGTAGTTCACAAGGGGATTTAGAAAAATGGATTAAATTTGTTCAAACTAGAATTTGTCTTGAAAATCAATATTTCTAGCATCCATAAGAACAACTTATTTTATTGGTCTCTCTAAATAGAAGAAGGCAGGACAAACTTCATTTAATTTTATTATTGCAGAGAACTGTAGTTTTATTAATTAGGTTGTTTTTTTTTTTTACAGTAATTGCTATGACATCCTTGACAATGAACACTCAAAACCATTTGCTTCATCCTATTCCTTTTTAGTTTCTTTTTACAGTAAGATCCTGAAAACTGGGAGGCTTTATAATAGAAATCAACAGTAACAAATATACCCCTGCATAATGCACAGAATATCTCCCATTTGCACACAAACATTTTCCAGAAAGGAAACTTATTATTTCAAATGAACTTATGGAAACGTTTCCTCCCTTACACATGGATACAAATGCACATTATGTGAAAGGGTTCCCTCCTTTTGGATATGGTGCTCATTTATATCCATTTGTCCACACTTCACCAATGATGATAATAATACATTTGAATAATATTGGAGATAAGAATGCTTAGTTACTTAGATGAGATAAACCAGCACTCAAGGGTTTTCCAAGGTCTGCACGTCCCAAGGCTTCAAAGGGCTCTCAGCTGAGTTCTATTCATGACCATTCATTTCAGATGAAAACCAAAACTATTTGATTCCTAAATAGACAGTAGAAAGCTGCTATCCATTTTTAGTTTTTTTCCATCAATCTGTTGATTAAGTATATATATATATATATATATGTATATATATATATATATATTAAGAGGATCAAAATATTAAGGTAAAAGTTACAATCATTTGGATATACAAGTCATTTTTCTCACGTTTGGAAGAATTCTGACATCTCAAGCTTCAGCATAGCGAGTAGACATATGAGATGTAACATTCCAACTCTATATTGTTCCTTTTAAGAGGCAACACAGAGGAGATAGCCTGGGCACAATAAAATATGGGCAAAGCAAGTGCTGAAAGTACTTTTTTGGATGATAAATTCATGTCAAGAATTTCCAATTTACTGTACATCTATGGGCTTATGATCGCCAGCATTAATCATGGTCTTCTTGCTGGAGCCTATTATAACCTGTACAGAATAACCAATGGGGGAGAAGTAAGACAGAAAGGCAGGTTGCTAGGATGAATGTTGTCGATTCCAAACAAAGATGAGTGACACACATCGGGTAGGATAAATCCACAAATAGCATAGAGCCAGACATCAGACATTATATGAGGTGACAACCTTTTCATTAACTAAAAGAGACAGGGAAAAAAGAGAGATGGAGACAGACATGAAGTTGACACGGTCGGTACAATGGCATGATTCATTTCCACAGAAATCACCGTTGAGAGGACATTTTTCCTTCTTCAGAACCAATAACGAGCCTCCTGTAATTAAGCAAACGTTCTCTCTGCTATCAAAACAAACTGTTACGCCACAGAGTGTCTCCTGACACATCTACCCCTCAGCCAAAGCTATAGTATTTTAATCTAACTGCAATGCAAAGATGTGTGAGTCAGTCTACCGTAAGTTTTCAGCAAATAGTATGTGTCATTGGAAATAACTTCGGCTTTTCTGAAGACCATAGATTTATTCTGTAGGAGTTTTAGAAACAAGCAACAATAATTTTAGCTAAAGCAATTCCCCATGTTCACTAAACCATAACCGTCTGAAACTAGTTATTTCTAGAATTACACAGAACTAAAATAGCAAACATGTAAACAGAGCTATGGGATAGAATTCATCAAGTGAGAGGAAAAATGTTTAGAATTTTAAGGTATAAAATATCACATCTGTCAAGTATTTATAGATGTCCAATTTAAGTGCATACTTCAAACACTAATTAAAAACATTCTCTATAAATAGAAATCCAATTTGCTGTGTGTGCAGATTGAGGAATACAAGCAACTTTCCCTAGATATCAGTTTTCTCTGCATGCAAGCAGTCAAAAGTAATTGACCTTTGGACTTCTCATTAAAACTCAGCACTGGAGGCTGGAGCGAAAAGCAACTGGGTCTATTCATGCCGTGAAGCAAGGTTATAGCCAGTCTAATGCCTTTGTTTCAGAGCTCACTTGTGTCAACATGACTTGATGGCCTTACAGTTTTAACTAGTAGAACAGAATGCAGAGTTAAACACAATGCCCATGCCATGCTTTATATAATGTTTATGTATAGGTAGATTCTTTGTTTGCATTTAGCTAATGAAATATAACATAAGTGGCATTGGCTTCTGTTGAGCATTGAAATTTGTTATATGACCATCACTAATGCCAGAAGCAAACTCCAGGAGCTAATATTCTCTGTGTTGCTTATCTCTCTTGTTCTTTGAAAATTTCTCAGGGAATATTTATGTTATCAGGAAGTTGAGACTAATTTATGAGTGGTGTATAATAAATTTTTGGAATAAATAAATTGTGGAAGTCCCTTAAGAATTCAGTTAATATCACATGATTTTAAAATACATAAATTATTTCCCCTATTTTGTAGAGGATAGATATGACAAGGGGCTGAGGCTGAAGAGATTGCTTAAGAGGTACCAACATTTGTTGCCCAGTATAGGGACCTGAGTTCAAATTTCCAGGCTTGGCTAGACTCACCTATAACATCAACACTCCAGCAGGTGGGGACAAAAGGATTGCTAGGGTTTCTTGGATACCAACCTCATTTTAGGCTCAGTAAGAGACCCTGTCTCAAAGGAATAAGGGAAAGAATGATACACACACACACACACACACACAGCTGTACACATTTGCTCATTTATAGGCACATACACAACACTTAATCACAGAAACAATAAAATAGAATAAGGATAAAGTTAGCAACAAGGAACAAATAGCTTTGAGGCATGGCTGGGACTGAGCTCAGAACCCTGAATCCTTTAGCTGTATTTTCTAAGTTCTAAGACAGCTTCACTATTCTCTCAGTGACCATGGCAATTCTTATAAAAGAAAAAAATTCTTTTTTTCTTTTTTTATTGGATATTTTCATTATTTGCATTTACATTTCAAATGTTATCCCCTTTCCCAGTTCCCCACCAGAAACCCCCTATCCCATCCTCCCTCCCCCTGTTTCTATGAAGGTGTTCCCCTACCCAGCAACCTACTCCCTTCTCCCTGCCCTGGCAATCCCCTACACTGGGGCATCAAGCCTTCACAGGACCAAAGGCCTCTTCTCTCATTGATGCGCGACAAGGCCATCCTCTGCTACATATGCAACTGGAGTCATAGGTCCCTCATGTGTACTCTTTGGTTGGTGGTTTAGTCCCTGGAAGTTCTGTGGAGGGGTGTGTGTGCTCTGATTGGTGGATACTGTTGTTCTTTCTACGGGTTGCAAACCCCTTCAACTCTTTCAGTCCTTTCTCTAACTCCACCATTGGGGACCCCATGCTCAGTACAATCATTGGGTGTGAGCATCCCCTTCTGTATTTGTCAGGCTCTGGCAGAGCCTCTCAGAAGACAGCTATATCAGGTTCCTGTCAACAAGCTCTTCTTGGCATCCACAATAGGGTCTCCATTTGGTAACTGTATAGGGGATGGATCTCCAGGTAGTGCTGTCTCTGGGTGGCCTTTCCTTCAGTCTTTGCTCCACATTTTGTCTCCACATTTGCTCCTGTGATTATTTTGTTACCCTTTCTAAAAAAGAACCAAAGCATAAAATATCCAATAAAAATAAATAAATATATATTAACTTAAGACTTCATTTAATCAGTGTCCTCGCCTTTCTCTCTCTGATTCTCTCTGGCTCACTGTCTCTGTCTCTGCCTCACTGTCTCTGTCTCTCTCTTTCTTTCTCTCTCTCTCTCTCTCTGTGTATGTTTGTGTAGGTGTGAGCATGTGCATGGGTGTGTGATTTCTATGATTGTATGTAAATTTTAAAATGTCTATTTCCATGAAAAAAATAGAATACAGGTTTTAAAAGACTTATAATTAAATCCAGAACTTAAAGAGCAATTTATCAAATCATTGTACATATAATTTTATTCATTAGAAATTCAAGAATCTAACTTTTTTCAGTTTTTAACATAGCAAGAGTATTCCCATGCCTTTACTTCCTCCAAATCTTCTCATATAACTCTTTGGGCTCTACTTCAAATTCACTTCACTCTTTTTCCTTAGAGGTTCATTGTGTGTATATATGGATATATGTCATTCTAAATATAACCTGTTCAATATATATTTTAAAAAAGAAAATATTTATTTGGGGCTGGCTTACAGTTTCAGGGGTTAATTTGATTGTTATCAGAGCAGCAAACATGGCAGCCTATAGGGAGACATGGTGCTGGAGAAGGAGCTGAGAGTTCTTCATCTTAATCTAAAGGCAACCAGAAGGAGACTGTTTTCAGCAGGCAGCCAGGAGGAGGCTCTGGATTTGACATATATATGAAACCTCAAAGCCTTACCTCCACAGTGACATACTTCCTTTACCAAGGCCATATTTCCTCCAGTAAGACCACACGTCCTAATAGTGACACTTTCCATGGGCCAAGAATATTCAAACCACCACAAAATTCGATTATTGACTCTTATCTGTTTGTGAGTTACTGACACACAGTAAGTTTTTTTTTTCTTCTTCACCTGTCTGGAAAATACTTTAGTTGTGGATACTGATGGTGTAATAGTGTCTCTGATGGGGAAAATCTCATTAGATGCTGTGGTGGTTTGAATGAAAATGCCCCTCATAGGTTATCGGCAGTGGCACTATTAGGAAGTGTGGCCTTGCTGGAGTAGGGGTGGCCTTGTTTGAGGAAATGTGTTACTGAAGATAGGCTTTTAGGTTTTAGAAACTAAGGCCTGGCCCAGTGGACTTGGTCTCTATTCCTGCTGCCTGCTGATGCAAACATAACTATTTCAGCTCTCTCTCTAGCACCATGTCTGCCTGTGTGCCACCATGCTTCCTATCATAATGATAATGGACTAAATCTCTGAACCTATCAGATGGCCTCAATTAAATGTTTTCCTTATTAAAAACTGAAAAAAGACTAAAATCCTAAATAGGAAACTATCAAAGAACACTTTGAAAACATGCTATTAGGATGCTGAAGTGGAACTCTCTACATTTGATAGTGTGAAAGGACGCGAATCTATCTGAGCCTTAGGCTGCTGAGAGTTAGACTACTCAGTAAGTGTATAGATAATACAAATTGGACTCTCTTTTTTCCAGTTTTTTTTTAATTTTTAAATTTTATATTCATTTATTGTTATTGCATTTTTTGATGGGAAAGGTCTCAGTGGTTGGGGAGTGGATTTGGAAGGACAGGGAAGTTAGTATAATCTGGGTGTGTGATGTTAAGTCCCCAAAGAGCCAATAAAAATATGTTGAAAAAAAAAAGAATTGCTGTGGTCACAGTCTTTCTTCACAGCAAGAGAAACTCTAGCTAACACAGATGGTGTCTGTTGGCTTTTAGTTACCTCCTGTTTGACTAACCCTCAGTTTCTAGGCATATTCCTTAGCTTCTTGCTCTTGTTTCTAGTATTTGGAAAATTCTTTGCATCTCTTCTGTGTCTTCTGAAAACAATGTTTGCAAGACAAAAGGAAATTGCAAAACCCGTATAACTTCAGAGGTGTGAAATATTAAAACATAAAAACATAAAAGTGGTTGGCTAAGGAACAGGGATAAAATTCATCATACATTCTTGATCCGTATCTGCTTTAATAAACCTTCTCTTTTGAATTGAAAGTGATAAGCCTTATCTGCCTGCTGCATATATCTTGGGCATAATTTGGGGCAGTGTTTTACTTTTTTTTTTTTTTTTTTGTACTTTGCCTGTCTGAACTTTTATGTTTCAAAACTTCATCAAGTCGTATAGTTGAGCATAATTATAGCTAAAGGCATCATCACCCTTGAGCAAAACACAAAGGCTGGATTAATCCCAAATTCTGCATGCATCATTTAGCAAGTGTCTTTGCTCCCTGCCATGTACAACATATTCCAATCTATCTCTGCCTAATCTCATCATTTATCTATGCCTTTCCTCCAAAGCTAAGAAGGATATGATAATCCAAACCGAGAGAATCTCTATGGCTTACTAGCATTAGTCTGTTCTTCCTAGTAAATGATGATGTTCCACAGTCGCAGAAACTACTTTTTCTAATTATTTTTCATGAAATAAGTCCACAGTACAGATTGGGCAAATAAAAGCAGAATGCATTTTTGCTAAGTCATCTAATCACATTTATTGATACCTAACATTTAATGCTTACCAGGCATAAGGTACAAATGACAACATTTTCCCAGGGTCATACTGTAGGAAGAAGGAAGACAAATTGAAAAAAGTCAATTCTAATTCTTCAGCACTCAACCATTCTGGCAGACAGTATTCCTTGCCTCTGATCCATCTGATAAATGTAAAATGCATTCTAATAGTGTTTTGGTACTAGGTTACTGGATTAAGTATTATGTGTAATAAAGGAAGCTTGAGGTACAGTCTTATATTTCAGTCCTAAATGGCAATCAATAACTCAAGGACAAATCCAGAAAAAAAGTAAAATACTGTCTGAGTGGTTTCTTCCTCAAACACAAAAATTCAGAATTAGGCAGTAATACATCTCTGGATTTGGAGCAAAAGAATCTGAGGGAATGTTAGGTTTGGGTCCTGTTTCTACCAAGGATCCCTGGAAGCAGAGTATTAGATAGGAGTCTGGGTGCTCTTTCAGTGTGGTATCTGATAGATGTGACATTTAACCAGGTCCTTGGAAAGATGAATGTCCAACATAAACTTCATTCCTCTATATTTAGGTTTTACTCTGTGTTGCAGTGATTTCTCCATTGCTACAGCAAAACAGCATAACCAAGGGAACTCACACAACTCAGCGTTTAATTTGGGACTCATGGATAGGAGGGTAGGAAAGTCTATGACTACCATGTCAGTAAACATGACATCAGACAGGCAAGGCATGGTGCTGGAGTAGTGCCTGGGAGTTTACATGTTAAGACAACAGCTGTGAGGCAGCAATAGGTAGATGATATATATAGATATAGATAGAGATAGATAAATATAGACTAGATATAGATTAGATAGATATAGATATATAGATATAGATTAGAGATAGAGATACACAGATAGATACATAGATACATAAATAGATACATAGATACATTGATGAAATATAGATGATAGATGATAGATAGTAAATAGATAGATAGATGATAGATAGATAGATAGATAGATAGATAGATAGATAGATAGATGACAACAACCACGAGGCAAAAAGAGAGACAGAGAGACATAGAAATATAGAGAAACAGAGACATAGATACACACAGCCACAGATACATGCAGACACACATGCAGACACACACATACACACACACACACACACACACACACACAATGGGAAAGATAACTAGGAAGGGTATTGACTTTTGGAACCTCAAAGACCACCCTCAGTGACACACTTCCTCTAACAAGGCCACAGCTCTTAATCTCTCCCATACAGTTCTACCAACTGAGGATCAAGTATTGAAATACATGAGTTTTGGGGGACATTCTCAGGCACAAACCACACTTTGCATTAATTATTCTCCATATGCATTGTTCTTATTATATCACATTATGATGATCTTCTTACCCTGTGGTCTTGTGCAAAAGGTAAGAAACACTGATTGGAGATGTGTGTCACATTTGAACACATTTCTACTATTAATGGTCACAGCTACCAATCTTTCATTCAATTTGATATTTGTTTTTTTTTTTACCATCTTTCTTTCAAATCCTGCCATTCATCTCTGTAAAATGTCTTTTCATTAAATTTTTTTTTAACTCAAAGCCCCAGAATGCACATTTTCCTTCTGGAGTTCTGGCAGATGGACATTTGAGTCGATATTTTTTATGTATCTCAACAGACAGGATAGCCTAACATATGCTCACTATACAGCCTTTTCCTCCTTCTTCCTTCTTTCCTTCCTTCTCCCTAAGCACTGCTGAACCAAAAGTAATGGAGCCTCTCTGTTTCCCTTAGAATAGATAGATTCTTCATATCACATGCTGAATTTTACTTCTTATAGTTTAGAATAAAACTCAGTTCTCAGTATTCCACATTGATATGCCAACATATTAGTAAGAAATTGGGAATGTTCTTGTTTCTTTGAAAAATGACTGTGCTTATGATCATAATCATCATAGGACATAAAAAGAAAACATAAAATAACAGCTAACATAAGAATCAAATGTAAAAAATCACTGTGCTTAGAAACTGCTTTCCATTTTTCCACGTATGCTGCCTCATAACTTCTATTTGCTATAGTTACATATTATTTACTTGAGATAAAAGGGCAGAATATTGCTGTGTTTCCACTAAGTATTATTTGGATTAGAAATAGAAAATACCAAAGACACCATCACTTTAATGTCTTATTTTATGGAGGTAGAAGTTTATGGATGGAGAGTAACATGTTTATTTTAAGCAAAATGATAGGTCTATGAGATATAAATAACCTAATATTCAGAACTTTATACTAAGTTATGATAGATGGCAACAGTGCATTAGAAGTGTAGATGAAAAATAGTTGCAACTTTTACCTCTGCAGATCAGGTTGGCCTTGAATTCAGAGATACACCTACCTCTGCCTCCCTAGTGCTAGGATGAAAATGTGTGCACCACTATGTCCAACTGAAAGTAGCAATTTAAATCAGGTTATATCACAAGGGGACGTTTAGTTTGGATTGCCAGAGTGGCCTTACTGTAGTCACTGAGCCTTCAAATGAAGAAGAGTGGAAAGCCTAGAAGAGAGTCAAAGAAATGGCATCTAAGAAGGACCCAAGGAGCTGAAGGGTCTGCAGCACCACAGGAGGAACAACAATATGAACCACCCAGTAGCCCCAGAGCCCCCAGGGACTAAACCACCAAACAAAGAGTACACATGGAGGGACCCATGGCTCCAGATGCATATGCAGCAGAGTATGGCCTTGTTAGACATCAAAGGGAGGGGAGGCCATTGGTCCTGAGAATGCTAGATGCCCCAGTATAGGGGAATGCCAGGACAGGGAAGTGGGAGTGGGTAGGTAGGTGAGCAGAGGGAAAGGGATGGGTTAGAGGGCAGTATGAGGGGGACTAGGAAAGGGGATAACATTTGAAATGTAAATAAAGTATATATCTAATAAAAAAAAAAGAAGTATCTGACTGGATGCTGGCACTGAAGATGGAAAAAAAGAATATCTATCAAGTATTCTATATGTGCTTGTTAGCCCTCAGGACCTCCAGAATGAACAGTACACAGCATTAATACTTTGTAGCTTGTTTGGGCTTCCTAAGACCCTAATCTGTGGGGTACTATTTTTAAACCATTAAATTATTTTAGTATCAAAAAGAAACTAACAACATTCCATAGCATATACATTAAGGTGTTTAGCTCAAATTCTTTTTTTCTTGTTTTTGTTTTTGTTTTTTTTTTTTTTTGCTTAAATTTTTTATTAGCTATAGTCTTCATTTACATTTCAAATGTCCCATTTCCTGGTTCCCTCTCCCCAAAATTATCATAACCCACCTCTCCTCACCCTATTTCCTAATCCACCCTCTCCTGCTTCCCTGTCCTGGTATTCCCCTACACTGCAGCATTGAGCCTTCTCAGGACCAAGGGCCTCTCCTCCCTTTGATGTCCAACAAGACCATTCTCTGCTGCCTATGCATCTGGAGCCATGGGTAACTCCATGTGTACACTTAGGTTGATGGTTTTGTCCCTGGGAGCTCTAGGTGTATTGGGTGGCTCATACCGTTGTTCCTCCTATGGCACTGCAAACCCCTTCGGCTCCTTGGGTCCTTTCTCTAGGTGCTCCATTGTGGGCCCTGTGCTCAGTTCAATGGCTGGATGAAAGTGACCCTTTCTGTATTTGTCATGCACTAGCAGAGCCTCCCAGGTGACAGCTATATCTGGCTCTGGTGAACAAGCACTTGTGGGCATCCATAATAGAGTATGGGTTTTGTAGCTGTATATGGGATGGATCCCTAGGTGGGGCAGTCTCTGGATGTTCTTTCCCTTAGATTCTGCTCCATAAAATTCTTAATCTATAGCTATTTGTTGAACATCTTATTTGGGCATTTCACTGTGACAGATGAAAAAACACTCAATGAGAAATCAGATGGCCATAGTCCCTCCCTTCTTTGATAATGTAATAGATGAAGATGTAACTTACATGTATCCCCATATAAGATAATGGACGGAAGTGATAAACACATTGATATTTAGTTAGGAGACATATTAGTCACAGGAAGTTTGCTGTACTTTTATGACCTGCAGAGTAGGTGAATGAAATAGAGGAGTTTCTGATCATGATTGTTTTCAGTTGACTATTCCAGGGTGGGCAAAAATTAATCAACCTTGGAAATATGGATGGGAATGGGATTTAACACACAAGGAAATTGAACATGGAAAGAAGCACAAATGCATCTCAGAAGGTTTTCTTGGCTGGAGTGATGATTTAAGAAAAAGCAAGGTAAGAAATAAGGCCTTTGATTATCAATAGAGATGTATATGCTACAGATTGTTGCAGTCTCTGGTACTAACTGATATTGATAGTGTGACTTAAGAATATTCGAAAGACTGCTTTGACTCTCTATTCGTCAATATTGTGATGCTGTGGGGATGTACAGCATTCAGAGCCAAGTGGTTATGCAAAGTGGCAGAGATCTCAAAGAAACTGAAAGAGTGGCAGAGGGAGAAGAAGATGGAGAGGGAGATGGAGAGGGAGAGGGAGAGGGAGAGGGAGAGGGAGAGGGAGAGGGAGAGGGAGAGGGAGAGGGAGAGGGAGAGGGAGAGGGAGAGGGAGAGGGAGAGGGAGAGGGAGAGGGAGAGGGAGAGGGAGAAAGCACAAGAGGCTCACTGGACCAGACATGGTGAGGTTAGGATACTGGTTGCCCAACTCAGAAATAAGAAGTTCTGTAAATGCTGTGGGCTGGTAGCTCATGGGTAAAATGTAATCCCACTAGGCAGATGTCACCAAGAAATGAGAGTGGGAAATTCCCAAGTGTCATCCTTCCATTCAATACCAACACTGGTTCATCAATATGTTCCTGAAACAAACTCAAATACCACATTATATAGGAAGAAAAACAGAAGATGTGTATACATAGTTTTGTTCTAGCCCATTGAATTGGGTTTTATTTTTACTTAGGAGAAATATAGCCTAATAGTAAGATTAATATTCTGTACCTTGTGGGTAAGAAGGATTAAAGAGAATGATGGTTTACATTACACTATGCTTCTTTTCTAAAATTACAACAAGAGTCTTAAATCTCCCTTCATTCAAATATACTGGTCCATTCTTTTTAATGTGAACATATTCTCTGACAATACTCCAGGGTAAGGTACTAGGAAAAGGAAAGCTAACATCATATCAAGTGTCAGGGAATTTGCAGGGTATGTAATCCTATTACATGTGCCTCCAAACCTCAGAAGTTGAATATTGCTTTGGGTCATCAGTGGCAAAGCTGAGATTTGAGCTCATGTCATTTTTTTTTCCTTTTCAAAGAAATCAGAGCCCAAGTCCAAGTTTCCACTCTCTTCACTGTGATGGTTTTCATGCTCCATTCACTGGTATAAAAAGAGTGAGAATCCATTGTGGTACTGTGGCTCAAAGACTAGGGAGATCTATGCCCTAGGCTGATCCCCAGCCTCAGAAGAGGGGAAAGAATGCTGATCACCAGAAAATTCCCCAATTCTATTGCTTGCATTTTCTGTCTGGCTGTGCTTCTGAATATCACCATGAAAAACCAGGGAGCTGCTGAGATGCATTTTGGTCTATCTAAACAGTGGTTCATGGGTGCTAAGAAATAGGAGGAACTATGTGTGTAATAATAGTACAGTTTTCAAGACCTGATACACAAGAAGAAAAACAAAAACAACTATGAAGCACTGCCATGTGTCATGAACCTATTTTTATAAAACAAACATTATGTATGTGAGTGGATTCGTGTTATGCCTATGAGTGGATCTATATAAAATTTAGAAAAGAAATTTAAAAAAGTTAAAAGGAGAAAGTTAAAAGGATTGCCTTTAGGAAGAGAAACTAAAGAACCATTATCCTGGCTGTTTAAGCTTTGTTTCCTTCCGTTTGAAAAACCATGTGTGTGAATTAATTTTGTTATATAAAATAAAAAATATGTGGGAATGTAATATTGCTTACGCTATAATGTCTATATTTGGAAAAATATGTGGGAATGTCTATATTTGCTTACCCTAATAGAGGAATTCTGCTTTCAGAACTCGAAGTTTCTTAGAGGTGAAATATAACTTTTTAAGATAAAGTTATAATAAACTGTGTTGGCACATTAAGTAGTATCAACATGTAGCCTGAAATGGGAGCATTTTACTTCACTTATTTTGCATGGAAATCTATTGAAACTGACTTCAAAGGCCCAACCATACAGCCACGAGAGCCACCAGGAGCCTCATAATGTAACCGCTACTGGTATACTCTCTTATTATTTTTTTTTTTTGCCATACAATTATAACTACAAATCCCAAACCGTATAATTGTCAACTAAGGTTTGGAAAATGCAAATACTTTGTCCAGAGTATAAAAGGCCCCTCCACTTCTCTCTGAACTGTCTGGTGGCCTTCAGATACAAAATAACCTAGTTTGAGTGATCCTCAAAGATGAGGAAAATAATTGTATTTCTGGAATCCATGCTCTCTAGACATCAAAGGTCATTGAGATGGGTTCTGTATAACTCTATTTCCTTTTCCCAGAAAATGCTGGCATCCATCCAGGGTTTTCACTACAAATTAGCATCATCATGCACACAAATATGTTTTAATATCTGAGATCAGCTGGTATAGCCATTTTATGCAAAACCTATTAATGTTCTGTTTATGCCTTAGATATTATCTTATTAATGTGCAATATTTTATATATTTCCCCTCATGTATGCTTTTTAGAGTTAATCCAAACCAACCTTAAAATTGCTGATGATATTCATGAAAGTATACAAAACTATGGTTACTACCCACATGAAACCATCTTAAGCTCAGATTTCCTTCTAGAAGAATGCAAATCATATTATTTGAAAATGTTGATAATCCCATGTATACAAACAAATGTACTGCACTAATTTATCTGTATTCTGTTTTATGAAAGCAGAGGCTGTTGCTTTAAGATGGCTAGTTACGCAAGGTGAAGGCAAGGGTTTCATGTGGTCTTATTCAGTAATCAGGAGACTTGAGGGTATACACCTTACTTCTGCTGCTGCTTCAGAATAGAAATCTTAACTATTTTTCAAAACTATAGTTAATTTTTGTTTATTAAACTTCAATATGGTTTTTCTTAAACTTTCTTTTAAGTACTTCATACGTTTGACTGAATTTAAAATTGATGTCACATTTATACGAAAAATATTTTCTAGTGGAATCTTCTTATTTTCCTTCCACTAGGCCAGCCTTAATATGAAGACTTTTGCCTTGTTTTATCACATCTTGTTTTGTCAGGCTTAGTTGTCGTCTTTTAGAGGATTGCTTTTTTTTTCCTGAATGTAAAAGAAGAGGTAGTGGATCTGGAGGAGAGGGAAGGTTGGGAGGAATGGAGAAGTAGAGGGAGGAGAAACTGTGGTAAGGATGTATTTATGAGAGAAGAATCTGTTTTCAACAATAATAATAACAATAAACAGAGAAATGGAAATTCTGTTTAGGCAAAATAATAGAAACTGATAAATAACTCTCTCCTATTTGCCTTTATCCCAAACTGACTTCTTACACAGACAAGAAAGAACAAGTCTAGATGGCTAGGGTAAATACGTGCAATCTGGTAGGAGGAATAAGATGTCACTTTGGAAAGGGTCTTACCCTTCACCCTTCCTACTGTATTCTTTCAGCAGCCTGCCTTACACCAGGAATCAGTCTGGAGGCTCATCTGCATAGCTACTTCTGTCAGAAATAGAACTCTCTTCTCATTAACCTGGCTTGTTCAGGGCTTAACCTCCACCCATCCGTTAACACTCAGCCAGACTCTGTCATGGTGAGGGTGACTCTTTATCCAACACCAACCTTTTCTCCCTTCCTGCATGTCTGACTTTTCCACACCTATAAAATTGTAGCTTTAATTCTTACTTGCCTCGTTCCTTCACCAATTCCTAGAATTTTCTAGGCCAGAAGGTTGATACGTTCTTTATTGGCACTGCTGTGTCCTTTATAACACTTGACAGGCAGTACGTGCTCAACCACTCTGTTTTATTATGAATGAGGATCTTCTATCCTCTTGTGACTGATCACTATTTGTTGGCGAAGGCTATTTCTTTTGGTCTACGTGTTCCAGAGACAGAATTTTGGAGGAGGTCCTATGAAACCTTGATGTACCAATATATTCTTTTTTTAACTAGATATTTTCTTTATTTACATTTCAATTGTTAAACCCTTTCCCTGTCTCCCCCACCTCCAAGAAACTCCCGATCCCACCCTTCCTTCCCCTGCTTCTATGATGGTGTTCCCCTACCCACCCACCTACTCCTGCCTCCCTGCCCTCGAGTTGAGCCTTCACAGGACCAAGGACCTCTTCCATCGATGCCCAACAAGGCCATCCTAGGATACATATGCAGCTGGAGCCATGGGTCCCTCCATGTGTACTATTTGATTGGTGGTTTATTCCTTGGGAGATCTGGGGCTTCTGGTTGGTTGTAATTGTTGTTCTTCCTATGGGGATGCAAACCCCTTTGGATCCTTCAGTCCTTTCTCTAATTGCTCCATTAGGGACCTTGTGCTCAGTCCAGTGGTTGGCTGTGAGCATCTGCCTCTGTATTTGTCAGGCACTGGCAGAGCCTCTCAGAAGACAGCTATATCAGGCTCCAGTCAGCAAGCACTTCCAGGTATACACAATAGTGCCTGCATTTGGTGACTATATATGGGATGGCTCCCCAGCAATGGCAGTGTCTGGATGGCCTTTTCTTCTGTCTCTGTTCCACATGTTGTCTCCATATTTCCTCCATATTTCACCCACACTTTGCTCTTTCTTCTTCTTGAGCTTCATGTGGTCTGTGATTTGTATGTTGGATATTCCGAGCTTCTGGGATAATATCCACTTATCAGTGAGTACATACCATGTGTGTTCTTTTGTGATTGGGTTACCTCACGCATGATAATATTTTCTAGTTCCATTCATTTGCCTAAGAATTTCATGAATTCATTATTTTTAATAGCAGAGTGTAAATGTACCATATTTTTGTATCCAATCCTCTGTTGAAGGATATCTGGGTTCTTTCCAGCTTCTGGCTATTATAAACAAGGCTACTATTATTCATAATGGAGCATGTGTCCTTGTTATATGTTGAAGCATCTTCTGGGTACATGCCCAGAAGTGGTATAGCTGGGACTTCAGGTAGTACTATGTCCAGTTTTCTGAGGAATCACCAGAGAGATTTCCAGAGTGGTTGTCACACCCCTCCCATATCTCACTAACAATGGAGGAGTGTTCCTCTTTTCCACATCCTCACCAGCATCTGCTCTCACCTTAGTTTTTGATCTTAGCCATTCTGATGGAATCTCAGGATTGTTTAGATTTGCATTTCCCTGATGATTAAGGATGTTGAACATTTCTTTAGGTGCTTCTTGGACGTTCGATATTCCTAAGTTGAGAATTATTTATTTACCTCTGTACCCCATTTTAATAGGGTTATTTGATTCTCTGGAGTCCAATTTCTTAAGTTCTTTGTATATATTAGATATTAGCCCTCTTTCAGATGTAGGATTGGTAAAGATCTTTTCCCAATCTGTTAGTTGCTGTTTTGTCCTATTAACAGAGTCCTTTGCCCTACAGAAGCTTTGCAATTTTATTAGGCCACATTTGTCTATTGTTCATCTTAGAGCATTATCCTTTGGTGTTCTATTCAGAAAATTTTACCCTGTGCTCATGTGTTCAAGGCTCTTCTGGGGAAATCACCATCCCTGACTTAAATCTGTATTACAGAGCAATAGTGCTAAAAAACTGTATGGTACTGGTAGAGAGAAAGGCAGGAAGATCAATGGAATATAATTGAAGACCCAGAAATGGACCCAGATACCTATAGTCACTTCATCTTTGACAAAGGAGCTAAAACTATGCAGTGGAAAAAAGACAGCATTTTCAACAGATGGTCCTGGTTCAACTGGTAGTCAGCATGTAGAAGAATGCAAGTCAATCCATTCTATTTTTATCTTTTTATTGGATATTTTCTTTTTTAATTTTAATTTATTCTTTTCTTTTCATTTCTTCTTTTTCTTTCTTTCCGTATATTCTTTGTTTACATTCCAAATGCTTTCCTGTTCCCGGTTCCCCCCTCCCCATAAGTCCCATAAGCCCTCTTCTCCACCCATTCTCCAATCACACCCCTCCCATTTCTCTGTCCTGGTAATCCCCTACAATGCTGGACCAAGCCTTTCCAGGAACAAGGACCTCTCCTTCCTTCTTCTTGGGAATCATTTCATATGTTAATTGTGTCTTAGGTATTCAGAGCTTCTGGGTTAATAAATATCCACTTATCAGTGACTGCATTCCATGTGTATTCTTCTGTGATTGAGTTACCTCACTTAGGTTGATATTTTTTCAGTTCCAACCATTTGCCTAAAAATTTCATGAATTCATTTTTTTAATTGCTGAGTAGTATTCCATTGTATAAATATACCACATTTTCTGTATCCATTCCTCCATTGAGGGACATCTGGATTCTTTCCAGTTTCTGGCTATTATAAATAAGGCTGCTATGAGCACAGTGGAGAATGTGTCCTTATTGCATGCCGGGCAATCCTCTGGGTATATGCCCAGGAGTGGTATAACAGGGTCCTCTGGAAGTATCATGTCCAGTTTTCTGAGGAACCTTCAGACTGATTTCCAGAGTGGTTGTAACAGCTTGCAATTCCACCAGCAGTGGAGTAGTGTTCCTCTTTCTCCACATCCTAGCCAACACCTGCTGTCTCCTGAATTTTTAATCTTAGCCATTCTGACTGGTGTGAGGTGAAATCTCAGGGTTGTTATGATTTGCATTTCCCTAATGATTAATGATGTTGAACATTTCTTAAGTTGCTTTTCATCCATTTGAAATTCTTCAGGTGAAAATTCTTTGTTTAGCTCTGTACCCCATGTTTTAATAGGGTTATTTAGCTCTCTGGAGTCTACCTTCTTGAGTTCTTTGTATATATTGTACATCCTCTGTTGGATGTAGGGTCAGTGAAGATCTTTTTCCAATTTGTTGATTGCCGTTTTGTCCTTTTGACAGTGTCCTTTGCCCAGAAACTTTGTAATTTTATGAGGTCCCATTTGTCAATTCTTGATCTTAGAACATAAGCTATTGGTGTTCTGTTCAGGAACTTTTCCCCTGGGCCCATGTGCTCAAAGCTCTTACCCAGTTTCTTTTCTATTAGTTTCAGTGTGTCTGGTTTTATGTGGAGGTCCTTGATCCACTTTGAGTTGAGCTTAGTACAAGGAGATAAGCATGGATCAATTTGCATTCTTCTGTGTGCTGACCTCCAGTTGAACCAGCACCATTTTTGAAAAGGCTATTTTTCCCCCACTGGATGGTTTTAGCTCCTTTGTTGAAGATCAAGTGACCATAGGTGTGTGGGTTCATTTCTGGGTCTTCAATTCTATTCCATTGATCTACCTGACTGTCACTGTACCAATACCATGCAGTTTTTAACACTATTGTTCTGTACTACTACTGCTTGAGATCTGGGATACTGATTCTCCCAGAAGTTCTTTTACTGTTGATAATAGTTTTGGCTATCCTGGGTTTTTTGTTATTCCAGATGAACTTGAGAATTGCTCTTTCTAACTCTATAAAGAACTGAGTTGGGGTTGTCTCTGTGTACCTGGAGCTACCTATCCTCTCCATCTGGGAGTGAGAATGGCAGCGGGAGTCCCTCCAAGTGCCAATTACTCTGCAGGGCAAACGACCCATGACAAGCTGGCACACAGACAGACTGCAGAGCTGTCCAGGCTTTGGGCGCAGGCAGAAGCCTGATAGTCTGTGTCCCAAGCGATGTTAGACTCAGGACATCTCTGTACCTGGAACTGCCTGTCCTGCCCTTATGGGAGCAAAGATGGTGGCTGCGAGCTGGATATTTTCTTTATTTACATTTCAAATATTATCTCCTTTCCTAGCCCCCCCCTTCAAGAAGTCCCAATCCCATCCTCCCTCCCCCTGCTTCTATAGAGGTGTTCCTCCACCCACCCATCCACTTCCACCTCCCTACTCTCGATTCCCCTACACTGGGGCACCTTTTGAGCCTTCATAGGACCAAGGGCCTCTCCTCCCATTGATGCCTGACAAGGCTGTCCTCTGCTACATATGAAGCTAGAGCCATGTATACTCTTTTGTTGATGGCTTAGTCCCTGACAGCTCTGTGGAGTCTGGTTGGTTGATATTGTTGTTCTTCCTATGAGTTTGCAAACCCCTTCAGATCCTTCAGCCCTTTCTCTAACTCCTCCATTGGGGACTCCCTGCTCAGTCCAATGGAATACACAAAGTATTCACTCACTGATAAGTGGATATTAGCCCCAAAGCTCCAAATACCCAAGATACAATTCACATACCACATGAAGCTCAAGAAGAAGGGAGACCAAAGTGTGGGTGCTTTGGTTCTTCTGAGAAGGGGAACAAAATACAGGAACAAATATGGATACAAAGTTTAGAGCAGAGACTGAAGGAAAGGCCATCCAGAAACTCTTCCAGCTGGGGATTCATCCCAGATACAGTCACCAAACTCTGGCATTATTGTGAATGCCAAGAAATGCTTGCTGAAAGGAGGCTGATGTGACTGTCTCCCGAGAGGCCCTGCCAGAACCTTACAAATACAGAGGTGAGTGTGCAAGTCAATACATTCTTATCTCCTTGTACAAAGCTCAATTCCATGTGGATTAAGGACCTCCACATAAAACCAGACACACTGAAACTAATAGAAAGTGGGGAAGACCCTCAAAAATATATTCTTATAACTGTATAATAGGGTGTTTGAAACCACAACTCAGAGTCCTTTAATCTGGTCTAAAATATTTCTCAACATTGTCATGATCCTATGTCTTTTCCCAAAAACTGTATTGGCCCATTAGATATGATTTCCATATAATGTGATGACAGAATGTGACACTCTCTTGGACTTTCTCCCCATCCTTCTATCTTGAAGCCACCATGAAAACTTAAAATATTCCAATAAAACATAATATTAGTGATTATAATTTTTCTATATTCTAGCTCAGAATTACAAATGAGGGTTAGGGTGGTAATTATCTTTAATATGAAATAATGTTCAACCCATATGTATTTCTTTTCATGTTTAAATTTTCTGAAGGATAGGATATTTTGTTAAATTTACTCCTTCAAAAATAATAGCACACACTATTAACATGTTCATTTTTATTCTAAATTATTGTGTATATTTATTCACACAAGCCTCTCAACAACCCAAGGCAAATGTCTCTATGATTATAGCTCTCTTTACAATTGAAACTGAGACACAGGAGTATTCTCTCTATGGTAACATAGTTAGGCAACACTAGAAACAGGTATAAAAGAAAACACTGCAAACTTCAACACATTTCATATTGTAGACCACATGCATGCAAGTGTGTGCACATGTATATCACACACACACATACACACGCACGCACGCACACACACACACACACACACACACACACACACACGCACGCACGCACGCACACACACACACACACACACACACACACACACACATTTAGCTTTAAAACATTTAGGATGCCTTTCAATAATGGGATCATTACTGATACATCAAATCCAGAAAAAACTGTGTTTTTACTATTGTGTACTATTTCTAATATTATATTACATTTCTCTTGAAGTAAAAGAGTTATGCTCACTAAGTACATACCTACAATATTTAAAAGTCTTATTGCAAATGACTGCAGCTATATGGTTTTGCTCTCCTGCATATTTTACAGCTTCTTGTCTACACTGTTAACAAGATGGTACATAAGTGACTTTAAGCAACTCATTGTCTAAATTGGATTTGGATTCCACAAAGGTTCATGCCAAAGAATATGAATATGAGTTTATTTCTACCATGTAACCATACATATAAATATAATAAATAAATAAAACTACATCTTTTACTCACTATAGTAGTGGACTCCTTGGTCAACTCTTATTGCTGGCTATGTACTTACATAGGTCTGTTTGGAACTAAAGAATCCATAAAGAGTTCCAATTTATCAAGTAGGGCATGAATAATGTTTAATTAGAGGGCTAGAAACACAGCAAGCTTATAGTCAGTCTTTATTTTTCACTTGTAATTACTACATAAAGTTGTTTTCTTTAGCTAGATTAGACGTTCCTGAGAAATACAAAGTATTTCTATTACTTTACAATTGCCCCCAGGAATGGTACAATCTAAAGAACATGAATTGGGTTCTGATTGGTATTCAGTGAGATGCTCAGTTTGTAAGTCAAAACTTTTCCACCCTGAAATAACAACAGACAAGATGCCTAATGTAGTCTCCTTTACGTAAATGGAATTTCTTCCTTAAGTCTTTGTATGAACATTATCATGACACCTGTGGTCCTTATTCTCATAAATCATAACATATAGTAGCATATATAATAGCATACTTTTTATAACATATACATATATTTCACATTTCACATACATATATACAAACATATATGTAGAATATATATATATATATATATATATATATATAAAATAACATAGATAATAACATCTTTCAAAAGATGAAGAAATTAGTGAATGAAGATAGAGATTTAGAGAATGAAACCCCAATTGCCTAGATCCTGGTGTCCTCCCACATGAGCTTTCCGGCTCTAGTTTCTATGGTGAATATGCTGTCATTGTCCCTATTTTATAAGTACAAGGCAAAGTATAGGGAGACATTCTCCCAAGAACACAGAGCTATGATAATAGTAATGGTGACATTCTCCTTTCCCTTTAGGATTAGAAAAATTCCTTTATGGCTGGTAACACTGCCCTCAGGAAACCCTCAGCTCTCAGACCCATTAAGGGACCTGCACATTTCCCAAACTCATTTTACCCTTCCCAGAGAAACCTTATAGCCAATGGCTGATCGATGGAAATGTCCACAAAGTTCAAAAAGTTCATCTCTTCTTTTTAGTTGCAGATAACTCAGTGAGGCCGGTTTGGCTGAGAATACAACACAGCTATCGTTTTTGTCCAAGCTCACTTCTTTCCATAAGCCTCATGATGGTGATCTGAAGTGGGTAGTGGAAGAATTAAAACTTTTAAATATAAAACTTTTCCATAACAAGTAAAACATTTTAAAAAGGGTATTCCTTAGAAACTTCCTTCAAGTTAATCTCCATTTTATAAACTGTTCTCTTCCCGAACAGCCTCCAAGTGAACCCAGATAAATTGCTTATAACAGCCATAGCTGTAAAAACCTTTCTATATAGCTTCCTCATATAGAAAACTCTAGAGCAGAATAGTTCTACCTCAAGAACCAACTATATAACTCCTGGCCATATACCCCAAAGATGCTCCAACATCCCACAAAGACACTTGCTCAACTCTGTCCATAAAAGCCTTATTTGTAATAGCTAGAACCTGGAAACAACCTAGATGTCCCTCCACTGAAAAATGGACAAAGAAATGTGGTACATCTATATAATAGGATACCATTCAGCTTTTAAAAACAAAGACATCATGAACTTTGCAGGCAAGTGGATGGAACTTGAGACTATCATGCCGAGTCAAGTGAGGTAACCTAGTCCCAAATGGACTTGCACAGTATGTATTCACTTATAAGTGGATATTAGCCATAAATTCCAGGTGCCATTCTATACTCCACAGACCTAAAGAAGCTAAACAAAAAGGAAGGCCCAAGCAAGGAAGCTTGAATCTCAGAGGAGATGGGGAGAGAGGATTGGTGAAGGATTGTAGGAGAGGTGACCAGTATGTGGGATGTAAAGTGAATAAGTAAAATTAATAATAACAATAATAATAATAATAATAATAATAATAATAATAATAATAACGCCAGTGCTGCAAAAGTTATTCACAAGTGTGATTGCTTATATCTTTTATAGTTGTTCATAATAATCCTGATAATGTCATTTAATAAACTTCACATGAAATAAGGTGGATCGAGATATGGAACTAGGTTATGTCAAAATCAAAAACGGTGTGGGGTTCAAGAGGCAGGAACCAGTCAACCACATCAAGTTGTTATTAGATGACATAGTCTGCAAAGTCGTCAATGGCTTTTGAGAATGGAATGGCTTGAGAAACACAAGTGAATTCTTCTGGCATGTTACAGTGAAGACACAAGCAGTGGTGCCATGCCCCAGACAGAAGAGAAGGGGAGGATGGAGAGAAGGGGAGTAGCTGTCAACCATGTTATCCATCACTTTGGCTTTCAAGGGAATCAGGATGATGTCTTCATGATACCAATATTGCTATCTGTCAAACGTGAGTCAGGATAGTACTTACTGCATATAAACAGAGATCCTACTTGATATGGTCTGTAGTAAATCTTAGACAACACATACTTAACTACAGAGATTGTCTTTTTTAAGCTTTAGCTGCTATAGCCTCTATTACATGCCTGGTTACTACTCTCTGCTGAGAATAAATAAGCACAGAGTGACCCAAGCATCTCAAACTGGATGCTGTGCCCTGTGGGTTTGTGGGAGAACATTTTCAGTGGTTACTTTATGGGGCCCCCCCTCCGCTGTGGCCATAGGTAAGCTATAGGTAAGCTTCAAACCTGAAGCAGTTCCTGGTGTATTTCATAGGTGTGACAGGTCAACCTCGAGGAAAACATCACCTTGCATAAAAGTCCAATGTGTTTACCTATGCAAATCATGTGTTCTTCCTAGCCACTATCTAGAGGTGACCCAGTGAATTTTCACATTCCTTACTTTGATGTGCCCAAGATTTATGCTTAGTTATTTTGTGTCCATAGTTCACACATTGGACTTTTATAAAAGGTGATGTTTTCCTTGAGCTTGACCTGTTGTCACACTATGAAATACACCAGGAACTGCTTCAGGTATGAGGTTCTTCACCTAGGGCCACAGTGGTGGGTGGCCCCTAAATTAACCACCTAAAATGTTCTCCCACAAACCCACAGGGTACAGCATCCACGTTTGAGATGCTTGGGTCGCTCTGTGCTTATTTATTCTCAGCAGAGAGTAGTAACCAGGCATTATGTAATAGATGCTATAGCAGCTAAAGCTTAAAAAAAATAATCTCTGTGGTTAAGTCTGAAATCAAATGGTGAAGACTAGAACATTTCAGATTTTCCACTCAGTAGATTGAATTGCCAGATACTCCAGCATCGCTTTCTCTCCATTTAGTTTTGGAAAGCAAAGATCAAATGTATGACCTTGCAGTCAATTTCCACAATTCTTCAAAGAAGAGACCCTGGAGATTGAAGCTAGAGTCTGAGCTCTGAAAAATGGCACTGTGTAGACATGAATACTTATTATAGGAACTGACTGACTCTTTTATAGGCAGCAGCATCTTTTCGTCGCAGTCACGATTCGTGTGTATTATCAGTTCACTGTAACCAGCTAGTGGAAATTCCATGTGGGTTATCTTGCCCCAGTTTATTATGGGGTGATCAAGGATAACAAAAATTATGATTTTTATGAATTCTTCAGTCCTGAGACGTATCTCTCTGTAGCTCTTCTGCCTCTTCTACCTGCAACTGCTTACTGCTTCTGAAAAGTTCAGGAGGGGCCTTCAAGGACCCTGCATGTTTCTGCCTTCCCATGCATATGGTATTCCTTTATAGTACATGTCCCATGAGTCTGCTCTTGCCTTCTTGTGGAAACATTTTAATTTGGAGAAAGCTGCTACCCAACACCAGTATCTCTAGATGCTTCATATAGCCATTTCTGTTTGAAGCCATGCATTGACCTCTGTCACCTTCACAAACTAGTCTAAATTGTATGTTTGCAGCTACATTGTAATGAATCACACTGCCTTTTTGGAGGTTAACCTTCCGACACTAGACTGCTGATAAATGTCAGAGCCAAACTCAAAGCTCCTTGAGAATGTCATTCTAGCCACATTGCTATGGTGACATCTAAGCATGTTTCTTCTTGTGGCTGGTTTTGCATTCAGGAAGGAATGATGGCTAAATGCTATCACCAGAGAAATTTCCAGAATAATTTAAAGTTTCTAATATTCTACTTTACTTTCATTTTTTTTCAAACATTGACATTTTTCTTCATCAAAGGCAAGACCAAAATCCTCAAATTAAAGGTAGGTAGGAAATAAAGGCTTGGTGCTTACCAACTTTGGATTTTATCAAAAATCACATGCATGTAAGCATAATAATTTTCTTAGAACACAAGAGTGAGTGTTCTAGAGAACAAAGACATGCCTTTTCTTTTTTAAAAAAGATTTATTTATTTATTTATTTATTTATTTATTTATTTATTTATTATATGTAAGTATGGTATAGCTGTCTTCAGACACCCCAGAAGAGTGGAGTCAGATCTCGTTTAGGATGATTGAGCCACCATGTTGTTGCTAGAATTTGAACTCAGGACCTTTGGAAGAGCAGTCAGTATTTTTAATTGCTGAGCCATCTCTCCAGTCCCAGAAATGCCATTCCTAAACTATACTAGCACACATTTTACCTACTGGCTCTATTCAAATTAGTATGTATATACATGTTTTAGCAAGTCAAATCAACTGGATGGAGTTTACTCCACACAAGGTTTTAATTTACAGTGCTTAGCTCTATACAAAGAAGCTTGTGGACGAGGTTGGTACACATCTTTCCAAGACATAAACAGCAACCTGAATGCTGCTGCTGCTGTCTGTTCATTTCAAATGATTGTAATCATAGTTCTCACAGAGTATGTTGACATTAAGTAGGTTGACTGAAGATTAAATATGGAATGTGGCAGAGTTTTTTTCTGAAAGATTTAATGATTAAATTAAAAATTCTAGCAAAAATAATATTATTATGCAGTTTCATTAAATGTTCTTTCACTCTTTCAACATAACTACAGTTTAAAATCAGAATGTTTTCCAACTTTCACAGAAGGTACGGAGGAACAGCAAAGACAAATACTTAGTGTGTTAATGAGGTTAGGAACTAGATGGGAAAACAAGACTTTGGAATTAGTTTTAGTTTGAGCAACTACACTCTTTTACATCATCATTCTTTCTGAAGCACCCTCGCCTTCTTTATTTAAAAAGTATTCTGTGCTAGGATTTTTATGTTTCCATATGGGTTCTCTTTAAGTCCAAACCCTCAGGAGCATTGCGATGAGCTAGTGGAGTAACACTCACCTATTTACTGAAAAAAGGAAATACATGAATGAACCAAGTCGTTATAAATCTTAGCATGCTTATAATTCATATGTGAGAATGAATGAGAGGTAGGTACTAAATAATAAGTACAAAATGTTACACAGAATATTAAACTAAATAAGAGCTGCAGGGGGAAAATCAGAGAGTCTGGACAAGCAATACTAGTAAACAGAAACGGGGCAATGTGTGTGTGTGTGGACAGAGTGAGATTTAATCAGAGTTTCTATTTAAACAAAGACTTGAACATGGAAGTATAGACCATTTATCTGGAAGATAAAAAAATCACTCTTGTCTGTTGTAGCAGCAGGGGGAGGTGCCTCAGGTAGATGGCATCCTCTGAGTGCAAGGAAGAAGCAGGGGCCCAGGGTTGAACTCAGAGGAGCAGGAGAAGTGGGATGCTGAGGGATTTGTGAAGATTCAACACTTACTAGAAGTGGGATGCATGCCACTGAAGGGTTTTAGTAGACGTATTACATGTCCCGATGCATCTAAAAAGAACTATTCTGGCTAGTGGGTTAAATTCACATCATAATCCATGTAGCACATTTAATTTTCTTGTGACAGCTCTATCATCCCAGTCCTGACAGTTACAGCTTCTATTTTTCTTCTGACACATCAAGAGATTATATTTAGATATTGCTGGGAGAGGTGAGAGAAATCTTGGCATTTTGAGTTCGGTGACTGCTGGAGGAAGGGATATCAGCCAGGAAATGGTCCAGTCAGCTCTAGCCCCACAGTCAGCTTTGGAGGTGATGATGACATGACCTAATATGTACAGTGACTGCCCTTCAGCTGGCCATCGTGCTGTCACATGCATTGACCTCTGTCACCTTCACAAACTAGTCTAAATTGCATGTTTGCAGCTACATTGTAATGAAGCACACTGCCTTTTTGGAGGTTAATCTTCCTACACAAGACTGCTGATAAATGTCAGAGCCAAACTCAAAACTCCTTGCAGAATTTCATTCTAGCCACATTGCTATGGTGACATCTAAGCATGTTTCTTCTTGTGGCAGGTTTTGCATTCAGGAAAAAATGATGGTCCATTAGTGGATACTGTCATACTTAATATCTTGATAAAGATTGTTCTCTTTGGGGATAACAAAAAAAAACCCTGGGTTCGTTCAGTAAATATACTAATGCTAACTGCATGTTCTCTGCAATTAAATTATGCCTAGCATATGGAAGCTGGCTCAGTCAGTAATATGCTATGCAAACAATAGGGTCACGAGTTCAACTTCAGAACTCACTCACAAAAAAAAAAAAAAAAAAAGCTGGGTATGGTGGCATAGGCTTTTAAATCCAGCTCTGGGAAGCTGGATCTAGGAAATCCCTGGTGCCCACTGGCCTTTCAGTCTTGAGGCTTTGTCTGAGAAATAACACTTGACCTTGTCCCTTTGTCCTCTGGCTTCTACATGACACACACACACACACACACACACACACACACACACATACACACACACACACAAGCACACATGCACATACACATGCATGCATGCATGTAGAATTAACTAACTTATTTCCTCCTTAGGAAAGCCTTTAGCCCCTATTAGGTCTATCAGAACTAATTCCTTCACACTCCCATTGCTTTGGTTTAGAGGACATTCATTCCCTGGCCCTAAACTATATTACAGACTCCCTATCTTGCACATAATTGCTGTTGTAGTTCATCTTCAAGGAGGAAAGTTCAATGATGAATGCAAAGACCTGTTTATGAAGTCTGCAGTGCTTCACATCCCTTTAAGGAGTGTTAAGTCCTATCAGTATAAATCTGAAAATAATTTGATACATGTCCTCTTCATCGACTGGAAGAATAAAAAGTTGCCTCCTGCCTTTTTACAAAATAATACAAATGGGCTGAGCACTGTGAATTTAAACAGAGGCTGCTTTCAAAATTGGAATAACATAAGGCACAAAATTCCGTCCCTCAATAGTTTATAGGTTTTCCAACTAACTTTGAAGGTTTATTCCTTTAAAGTTTGCTTACTGGATTACAACTAAAGTGTGCCAGTGAACAGTAAACGGCCTCTATTTCTATATGCCAAGTACCATCCTCAAAGTCAAAAGGACTATCAAAGACAGTGCTGTTTAATCACTCATCAACTAAAGTAGCATCATTAAAAAGACAGAGATGGCACAGCATGGGACTCATAGGATTTTAATGATCTTAGCTTAAAAACAAACATGTATAAAATCCACTTTATATGGTTTTAAACATAATAAAATGGGAGTTATTTTCTTTAAAAATAGAACTGTGTACTTTTTAGAAGATGAAGTTTAATTTACTACAATCTGAAGAATGGGTTCAGTATTGTCCAGGACATTAGCCTTTGGGATATTCAGAGATGCACAGAGAGCCTTCACACAGATATCTGTGCCTATGGCAACCCTAGGCAAACAAAAACATCATCTGCTCACTTAGCTACTACCTGTGTTTTCCTTACTGAACATACTTTTTCAGGGCATGAGATCATCCAATTCATAAGGAGAAGAGCTAGACTCTTAATCACAGCCTTAGAACGCAACCCTTCGAGTTCATCAG